>NC_061113.1:77121242-77231631 GCF_002878395.1 Capsicum annuum
TTTCACACTCGAGTTCAAAACAACTCTATTAAGACCAAAAGGTCAAATCACTCAAAATATCTCAAATATTCAACATCAACGTGCTTATAACACACACTTTCTCAAAAAAACACAATTTCCAATGGGGATTCACGACCCAAATATCAAAATCATGATAAATATCGTTCAAGATTCATGCTTTATATCTCCACACATGTAAATTAATCTTTCAAAATCATAAACATCAATATTTCATTATACTTATCATAAGATATGGGTTCATGCTTCAAATTCGTAAAAGTCAAATAAAAATCATGCCTTTGTGAAGAAAATTACTTTTGGCCACAAAAACGAAAGAGAGTTCTTGTTGAAAAACCCCACATACCTTGATTGACGAACTTTAGATCGATACTCATTTTTGAGATGTTAATCGTGCCTTTGAATGATGGTTCTTGGAGTTCTTGAACTAGGAACTTGGAATCTTGAATAAATTTGCAGAATTAATGGTGAACTTTGGAGGTTCTTGAAGTTGGATGTAGGAGCTTAGGGTTTTCTTTTTGAGGGAATTTGATGAAATATAATATATAATGCTTCTAATAGGCTTTAATAGAGGGTTTGGATGGATTTTGGGTGAGTGTGAATGACCAAAACGCCCCTAAAAATCAAATAATTCTCGAATCTGTCCTTTGGTGGATTGTTTTGATAGTCTGAAGTAGATCAACCATAACGTTTTACTCTGAAATCCAAATTGGATGAACTAATTTCATTAGAAAGAGGAATCTTATATATTTTCGTTGATATATATTATCTCACCCTGATCATTGTGTACGAGGAGTTATGATCGTTTAAAGTTGACCAAAAAATTCACTTTTGATAGGCTAAAGTAGATCGACCATAACTTTTTGCTCCGATAGACAAATTGGATGAAACTAATTTCATTGGAAAGAGGACTCTCAGAGATTTTTGTTGATATACAGTAGATCACCCAGATCATTATGTACAAGGAGTAATGATCATTTAAATTTGGAGAAAAAATACGCCAGGCCTCAGTACTTTTTCTTGCACGTTTTACTGTTCACTACTATGCACGGTTCGATCGAAATGTTCATAACTCGTCGCTCGAATGTCCGTTTTGGATAATCCACATATCATTGGAAAGATTATTCGATACTCTACGTAATGGTGCATCATAATCTAAGACATTCTGCACGAAAAATTTATAATTCATTCTAGAAGATAGAACCCAACACGTTTACGCACAAAATTTCAATGAAAAATTTCCCGGGGTATTACATCATCCCCCTTGGAAACATTCATCCTTGAATGACTCTATACATGCCAAGATTAGATAGGGAATAGAGAATACAGATGAAACCATTTGTTAGACTTATCACCACATCATTTCTCACTCTGAATGCAACATAGATGCATAAATTCAAGAAACTACAGCTGAACACATAATAAATGACAGCTGAAATGCTGCAGCTTTTATCAAAAGTGCATGATTTAGGAAAGAACGATACCTTCGGCTTGATCGGAGTTTGCGGAAAATAGGTGCGGGTACTTGGATCGCATATCCGCCTCAGCTTCCCAAGTTACACCCTCAACAGATTGGTTTCGTCACAACACGTTGACCAGGGGAAATTCTTTGTTCCTTAGTCTTCGGACACTGAAATCAAGAATCTTAGCAGGAATCTTATCAAAAGAAAGAATTTCTTGAATGTCAGCACTCACAGAGGAATCCACTACCACAGCATCGCTAATATGCTTTCTAAGCATGGAGACATGGAATATTGGATGAACAGAGGACAACTCGGAAGGCAACTCGACCTCATAAGCTACCTTACCAATACGGTTAAGAATTTTGTAAGGACCAACATAACGGGGACTAAGCTTCCCCTTCTTTCCAAATCTCTTCACCCCCCTCATGGGTGAAATTTTTAGATACACTAGTTCACCAACTTCAAACTCAAGGTCTCTCCTTCTAACATCCGCATATGACTTTTGACGACTCTGCACAGTTTTTAACCTTTCCCTAATCAACTTAACTTTTTCCATAGCCTCAAATACAGAATCAGGACCACTTACAGCTGCTTCACCCAGCTTGAACCAACCTATGGGTGATCTACACTTCCTCCCATATAAGGCTTCAAATGGAGCCATGCCAATACTAGAGTGGAAACTGTTATTGTAAGCAAACTCTATCAACGGTAAGTGATCATCCCAACTTCCCTTAAAGTCAAGTGTATAAGCTCTCAACATATCCTCTAAGATCTGGATGGTCCGCTCGACCTGACCATCGGTCTGCGGATGAAAGGCAGAACTCAAAATCACTTGGGTACCAAGACCCTTCTAAAAAGCTTTCCAAAATTACGAAGTGAACTAAGTACCCCTATCCAAAATAATAGACAAGGGAACTCCATGCAGTCTGACTAGCTCTCGGATATACAATCTAGCATAATCCTCAGTAGTATATAAAGTATGAACAGGCAAGAAATGAGTAGAATTAGTCAACCAATCAACCACAACCCAAATGGAATCATGATGGCATCGGAAAGGAGGTAAACCAATCACGAAGTCTATATTTATCTCTTCCCACTTCCAGGTGGGAATACTAAACTCTTGTATCATACCACCAAGTCTTTGGTGTTCAACCTTAACCTGTTGGCATATTGCCCACTTAGCTACAAACGCTGCTATATCTTTCTTCATGCCACTCTACCAATAGATTTCCTGCAAGTCTCGGTACATCTTGGTGGCACTAGGATGAATAGAATATCGCACCCCGTGCGCTTCAGCCATAATCCTCTATCTCAAATCATTAATATTTGAGACACACAATCTACCCTGCAATCTCAACACACTATCTCCCCCTTGGGAGGAAACCTCTACTTTTTGGTCCTTGACTGACTCCTTCAGTCTGACCAAACTAGCATCTAAGTGTTGCTTTTCCTTCACTTTCGAAACCAAGAAGGATTCGAAACTACTCTGAACCACTATACTACCTTCAGCAGAGTCAAACAACCTAACCCCCAATCTAGCCAAACAATGTACATTATGAGCCAACTCTTTCTTACCTTCTACCACATGCAAAACACTACCCATGGACACTCTACTTAGGGCATCCGCCACAACATTGGCCTTACTCAGATGGTACAACACACTCAAATCATAGTCTTTTAATAATTCTAACCATCGTCTCTGCCTAAGATTCAATTCTCTCTGGGTAAACACATACTGCAGACTCTTATGATCTGTGAAAACATCAACATGGACACTATACAAATAGTGTCTCCAGATTTTCAAAGCTAACACAACAGCAGCCAACTCAAGGTCATGGGTGGGGTAATTTTTCTCATGGGATTTTAACTGTCTAGAAGCATAAACTATCACCTTACCCTTCTGCATCAATACGCAACCCAACCCAACTCTCAAAGCATCACAGTACACCACAAAACCATCAACACCATCAGGGAAAGTCAAAACAGGGGCTGAAGTAAGTCGAGTCTTCAACTCCTGAAAACTCTTTTCACAAGATTCAGACCATAAGAACTTCACTTTCTTTTGGGTCAACCGAGTCATAAGAGATGCTATAGAGGAGAAACCCTCAACAAAACGACGGTAATAGCCAGCTAAACCCAAGAAACTTCAGATATCAGTCGGAGAAATAAGTCTAGGCCAATTTCTAATAGCTTCGGTCTTTTGGGGATCAACTCTAATACCCTCAAAAGAAATGATATAACCCAAAAAAGCAATTGACCTTAGCCAAAACTCACACTTACTGAACTTAGAAAACAACTTGTGATCTCTAAGGGTTTGCAAGACAGTTCGGAGATGATCAGAATATTCATCCTCACTATGGGAGTACACCAGTATATCATCGATGAACACTATGACAAACATATCCAGATATGGTTTGAACACTCGATTCATGAGGTCCATGAAAGCTGCTGTGGCATTAGTTAACCTGAAAGACATAACAAGAAACTCAAAATGTCCATAACGAGTTCGAAAAGCGGTTTTTGGGATGTCACACTTCCTAACTTTGAGTTGATGATAGCCGGAATGAAGGTCTATCTTTGACAAATAACTTGCACCTTGCAATTAGTTAAACAAATCATCTATTCTCAGAAGGAGGTACTTATTATTGACGGTGACTTTATTCAGTTGGTGGTAATCAATGCACATACGCAAAGAGCCATTTTTCTTTCTCAGAAACAACACAGGAGCACCCCAAGGAGAAATACTGGGCCTCATGAAACCCTTGTCGAGTAGATCTTTGAGTTGCTCTTTCAACTCCTTAAATTCTGTAGGGGCCATACGGTAAGAAGGAATAAAAATGGGCTGAGTATCGGGAAGAAGATCAATCCCGAACTCTATCTCTCTATTAGGAGGTATCCCTGGGAGATCATTCAGAAAGACATTAGAAAACTCATTGACGACGTAAATAGATTGGAGAGGTTGAGTGTCAAACTTAGTGCTTTGACTCTAACCAAATGGTAAATACACCCCTTGGAAATAAGCTTTCTATCTTTGAGGTAAGAGATAAAATGACTCTTGGGTGACACAAAATTCCCAAACCACTCAAACATAGATGCATCCGAAAGCTGAAACTTGACCACTCGGGCCCGACAATCAATAGAGGCATATTTCTAAAAGAGGAGAGCATGAATCAATAGCAGAGAGAGATATTTTAAGCATGATAGAATTTTGAAAGAAAGAATCACACTTTTTCCTAAAACGTCTTGTAGTCTCTTGCTCATATATGTGGCACGCTACACACCGATGATCAAGAATGTACTTAACACGGCTTGTCAGACTCCCTAGGACACCTTAAAACCTTAGGCTCTGATACCAAGTTTGTAACACCCCAGTAAATGGGTTCCAGAGCGTCACACGGTGCTTGAGGCTATGAGTAGCCCCAAGCTAACCCTTTGAGGCATTTTCATTCAGTTCAACACAAATCAATGGGGTTTCCATAAATAACCCTTAAATATCAACAGAGTAATCATCATCCAAGAATAAAAGAATTTTAGAAAGATAACAAAATATGACTTATTAGTCAACTCCCAACATCTATACTAGTCTAACAAGCCTCTAAGAAAATCAATAAAATCAGTGAGCCATTGAGACATGCCCCAACTGACTCATACTCAGTTATTAAATGTAAATAATTCTGTGAAACCAACATCAGACATGACGTCCTCGAAACATGAGGACTCACCACAACAGAGGATGTAGAACAGAATGCTCAAAGAATCACTGTCGAACCTGGAACTAAGCACCTAAACCTATATTTCGAGAAAATGCAGCCCACATCTAAAGATGTGCGTCAGTATCATAGAAAGGGACCGAGTATATGGGGGTGTATGCACTTGTATAAACATTATCATCATAAATATTTATAAAAAATATGCAGGATGTATGAAAGACTCACATAGCCCAAAAAAATCATCATAATCATGAGAGGATGAAATAAGTACAATAACATATGTGAGTCATCATATAATTTGTCAATCACTTTCAGTTCATTAAGAATATCAATTCTCATAATGTAAATATCATTTAAATCTTTTGAAAGAATAACTTTCACAATTCTACTTTCAAATCCCTTCACCGTTCACCATAGACACAAGAAAACACACACACACTGGGAGATCCTATAACCGACATAAACCATGTGAGCTACATGGAGTCCAACGTACAACCCACGTTGGGGAGAGCCATCCTATCCTTTCCATCAGAGTAGGACTATCGATATCAAATCCAGACAAACTAGTGATCACTATATAAATCATCCTTAGGCTCACTCCTATGGGGGCACGTAGTTTTAGGGAAGTAAGGTCGCTTTATGCCTCCCACTCGGTGCTAAACATTTCTCCCAAACTTAGCTCTGATCAATTCAAAGACAATCCATAACAAAACAATTTTAGTAATATATAAATATACATCGGGAGCCATCATGCTTCCCATCTATCAAAATCAACCACGTTGTGGATTTCTTTCACACTCGAGTTCAAAACAACTCCATTAAGACCAAAAGGTCAAATCATTCAAACTATCTTAAATATTCAACATCAACGTACTTATGACACACACTTTCTAAAAAAAAATACAATTTTCAATGGGAATTCATGACCCAAATATCAAAATCATGATAAATATCGTTCAAGATTCATGCTTTATATCTCCACACATGTAAATTCATCTTTCAAAATCATAAACATCAAGATTTCATAATAATCATCATAAGATATGAGTTCATGCTTCAAGTTCATAAAATTCAAATAAAAATCATTCCTTTGTAAAGAAAATTACTTTTGGGCACAAAAACAACAGAGAGTTCTTGTTGAAAAACTCCACATACCTTGAATGATGAACTTTAGATCAATACTCATTTTTGAGATGTTAATCGTGCCTTTGAGTGATGGTTCTTGGAGTTCTTGAACTAGGAACTTGGAATCTTGAATAAATTTGCAGAATTAATGGTGAATTTTGGAGGTTCCTAAAGTTAGATGTAGGAGCTTAGGCTTTTCTTTTTGAGGGAATTTGATGAAATATAACATATAATGCTTCTAATAGGCTTTAATACAGGGTTTGTACGGATTTTGGGTGAGGGGAAATGACCAAAACACCCCTAAAAATCAAATAATTCTCGAATCTATCCTTTGGTGGACTATTTTGATAGTTTGAAGTAGTTAACCATAATGTTTTACTCCGATATCCAAATTTGATGAAACCATTTTCATTAGAAAGAGGACTCTCATATCTTTCCGTTGATATAAAGTATCTTACCCAGATTATTGTGTATGAGGAGTTATGATAGGATGAAGTAGATCGACCATAACTATTTGCTCCGATAGACAAATTGGATGAAACCAATTTCATTGGAAAGAAGAATCCCAGAGGTTTCCGTTTATATATAGTAGATCACCCATATCATTATGTACATGGAGTTATGATTATTTAAACTTGGAGAAAAAATGCATCAGGCCTCAGTACTTTTTCCAGCACGTTTTACTGTTCACTACTATGTAGGGTTCGATCAGAATGTTCATAACTCATCGCTCAGGTGTCCGTTTTGGATGATCCACATATAGTTGCAAAGCTTATTCGATACTCTATGCAATGGTGGCTCATAATCTAAGAAATTCTACACGAAAAATTTATAATTCATTCTAGAAGATAGAACCTAACACATTTACGCACAAAATTTCAATGAAAAATTTCCCAGGGTATTACATAAGTATTGTGATCACTTAAGTTAAGGTTCTATTCTAATGGAAAGGGTAGAGCAACTCTCCCCAATATGGGTATAAACCTTTAATCTATGGGAAATCTCAAAATCTTGCAAACAATAATAATGAGTATAAACCATAACTTCAATTTCATGAAAAATCTCATAATTTACAGAAATTAGTATTTAAAATTAGCCTTTGGGAACAAGGGTGAAAGATTTATCCTTGTTCAAACCCCACATACCTTAGATTATGAATTTAGATGAAAAAGCTTGCTTAAGACTATTTTTGGTACTCTTGAGTGAGGGTTCTTGAAGCTTTTGACTTGGCAAACTTGAATCTTAACCCAATTTGTAAGAACTATGGTGAAATCTTAGAGAAGGAATTGGGTCTTGCCCTCGAGGGTTAATCTTGAGAGAAAACCCTAGTATTTTATACTTTGGATGAATCTGAAGTTCTATGCTTCGTTTTGATATATCTAGGTGTTAAAAGAATGGGAAAAAACCAAAAAGTCCTTTTAAAAATGTCTTTAAATCACTGAACGAAAGTGTGCGATGATCCATCGGCCCATCCCATCGTACTTGGCTAGAATTTGGTCTCACTGCCTCCATTGCGATGGTTTGGGCGATGGTCCATTGCTAGCTTGATGGTCTATCAGCCCATTCAGTCGTGCTTGGCCAAAAGCTGGTTTTACTGCTTCAACTATGATGGTTTGGGCGACGGTTCGTTGCTAGCTCGACGGTCCGTCAGCTCTTTTCGTCGTGCTTGGGCGGTTTAGACTGCTTTCTATAATTTAGCCATAACTTTCTACTCTGACATCGAATTTTGGAAAAATGGGTATCGTTGGAAAGATAATCCAATTTCCCACATGATAAAAAATCAAAATTAGGAAAAATCTATATGATTTAAACAATATTCACTTAAGAAGTCAACCCTTAATCAAAACTTTACTTGACGTCACTTTCAGACTTCTTAGGAAACTTTAAAACCTTAGGCTCTGATACCAAGTTTGTAACACCCTGAGAGTACACCCTGGGTGTCACACAGTGCTTACAGTCCTAAGGGACCACAAACTAACCCATAAGCTAGTACCTGCTGTGAGCACTAGATAACATAATTATAAATACTGAAGAATATGGACATGCCAAAAGTTTTAATAACTGAACTCAAAATTGAAATATGAGACTATTAAAATAACTGACTGAATCTGATAAAATACTGATAAACTGGACAACTAACTGTAATGACTAAATATTAAATAATTGACTCTAATGTCTGATAAGACTTTTAAATTGAATGACTATGAGTTGATGGGACATGACTCAACTAACTCAAACTAACTACTAAAATGAGACATGAAATAAAGTAAGCCTATTCTTAAAGTATGAGGACTCATCACTGCTACTACTAAGGATTTGATATATCTAATCGCAAGCCAGGAACTGAGCGTTAGAATCTATGATATAATACATGATAGATCAAAAGAAAAGGTATGAGATTAGTACATTGAATATAATGGTATGATAAATGAGGTAGGCTAATATGTATGGTTTCATGAACAAAACTAATAATTAACTGAATATCCATGTAAAGCATGGAGTACTGAATAAAGAGCATTAAGTCTGTAGGTTTTGGGAATATGTGGAAATCTATAAATACTGAGTATGTATGAAAATCCATAAATATTGAAGATACGTGAAAATCTATAGATACTGAGGATGCATGACCAAGCATATAACATAAACTAAGTAAAATCTGTAAATTGAAATACTGAAATAACGAAAATATATATGCTTTGGTCAAACAACACAAATAATGAATAACTGAACTGGGACTGTAACTGAAACTGCATCTGAGACTTTGGGAGATATCATCTAACCGATATTTCCTAATTTGAGCTAATCTGGTGTAATACCCTGTACTTCTACCTACCTTCGATTCATCCCTAGAACATAAAAAATCTAGCTTCATAGATGAATACCTTATTATTCCTTATGGTATTTTTAAGATTTTGACTTTTTATCATGTGAGAAATTAAATAAGCATTTCATTGATACCAAATTCACCCAAATCTAACATTCAGCTGAAGATTTAAAGCCATTTTAGTAAGATAGTGTACCAACTGGTACTTTAGCGTGTTGTGAAGCTAGCCAAAATGGCAATCATTAAAATACAGTTAACCTTCATGTTTATGGCGAGTCACGCCGTGGATTAATTTTAGATTTGTCAATTTCTAATGCACAAACGCAATTCCACCATGTTGCAGTGCCTTTCCAATTTGCAACCAAGGTGGAAATACAATTTCCACTGCGTCGCACCACCAATCAGTTTCCCAATTGTCCTGTTTCCAGTAAGCTAATGCAATTTCACCGTGTCACACCAGCATGAGAAATCGGGATTTTCATATTTTTTTATTTAATTTCAAAGGCTGTTTGGTAAATTCCTAAAATCCCAAATTAGCTTATACACGATATTAAACCCCTAAAAGACCGATTATCTCATTGTTTACTCACATCTCTAAAGAAATAAATTTCTCTATCTCAAAGATAGAAAACCCTAGCCCCAAGTTTCAAAAGCAATCTCAAGAATCCCTCCAAGAGTCATCAAGAACTTTAAGAATCTAGATCTCAAAGTATGTTAGATGTTAATTCTTGGGGTTTGTCCACCTAATAAGTTCAAGAATCCCTTTTTAAATTATAAAGATTGTTATTTATGAGTTTTCATGATTTATGTGAATTGAGATTGAAGTTGATGATGTTGTTGAGTTTTAATTCATGTTTTGGTTACAAAGTTCCAAACTTTGGTCCTAGTATAGGGTGAATTTCATGATATCATAATAAACCCTACAAGATGTGTGTTGATTGATGTAACCCTATTAATTAGGTGTATTGAATGTTGTATGACCAAAGTATGCTTCCCATATGTTTGATAAAATGCTTGTGTGAAGGAAATAGGGTCATTATAGCATGTTGACAAGAAATCCCAATTATGTATAAGTTCATGCATACCAAGTGTTTATTGAAAAGCCTTAGAGAATGAATTATGATATGATACGTGCATTCCTATTCATGTGTTTTCCTTATTGAATGAGTTATGAGACCACAACATGCCTCTTTATACAATTACATGTTTAAGACCTCCAAGTTCTTGAAGAAGTTGCCTCATTGATTGTATTATTAATGATAGCCCATTGCCATGTTATGTATGAGTGTCCTGTCTTGTATTATTTATGTTATCCAGTCCTGAGGGTATTTATACCTGACAATTTAGCTGATTGTCTAGAGCCAGTGTCAGTTTACAAGATAATCTCAGTCGTGCCAATCAGTAGAACTCAGACACTTATATAACTTAGGAAGTCTCAGTGATCTCAGTAACAATAGCATTCTAGCTTCAGTTAAGTAATCAATTCAGAACTCAGTAGTATTCCGTCAGTCAACGGAACCAAGTGAACTCAATTTAGCTCAATTAATTAGTACGTTCAGTAACAGATTAAGCTTGGCATAGTATAGTCTAAGAATCAGTTCTGAGTCTTGCAATTGGGAGTAGAATTCAGTACCAAGCGAGCCTAGGGATAGAGGCTCACCTGTTAGATAGGACTGAGATCCCTAGAAACAATCCCTAAGTTCTAGAACTACGTAGCTAGTATAGGTATGAGATGTCACCCATTAGTAGGAATGGCATACTCAAGGATCACCCGCTAATACAGGATTGATCTCAGCTTTAGTCAACCAGATATCAGTATCAGTAGACTCAGTTATTAGAAGTCCAGTTAGTAGAATTCAGTATTTAGTATTTCAAGGACTTCAGTTATAGTTTATACATTCATGCATCTATCCCCATTCAATAGTCTTATGATATTTAGTTAGTATTATTCATGTATGTAAACCCTTGCATTCAGCTTTACCTCATCTAGCATACCAGTACATTCTTACATACTGATGCATACTTTTCTCTTGTGCTATGGTGTTTTATACCATAGGTTCAGAAGCACGGGATCTAGAGCACCCTTAGCAGTTCAGATTCAGCCAGCAGCAGTAGGCTTAGCAGTGAGTCCTCATTATTTAAGGATGTTCCTTATTTCTGTATTGTACTAGATTCAGTATTTTTAGTAGACAGAGTTAATTGGGAGATTGTCCCATCAACTCCACAGTTCAGACAGTTTAGAGACTTTTTTTAGACTAGAGTATTTTTTCAGACAGTTGTTTTAGTTTTAGTATTATTATACTTTATTCAGTTTTATCTAAGTATTGAACCTTATGGAAAGTTTCCACCAATTTTCTATATATTTTACAGTATATTATTCAATGCTCAGTTACATATATCATCATGGGTTGCTTGTGATCCTTTGGGGTCACAAGCACCGTTTGGCATCCGAGGTTTAAAATCCCGGGCGTTACATTAGGGTCCAACCTATAATCCCTGTTGGAAGGGTTTTAATACCATGCCATAGGTACTAACACTAGCTGTGTGGATCCACGAAATTGATATAATGTCTAAAGGACCAAGGGTGTTAAGCCAGAACTAACAGGTAACCCCTGCGAGATAGTAAAGCATAATCTGATGGGTGACTTCTTATATCCTACGTTGGCTATTTAGTTTTGGAGTATAGGGACTGCTACTAACAACTCCGCCTATCTGATAGGGAAGCCTCTATCCCTACACTCGCTTAGTGCTAAATCCTACACCCAACTGAAAGACACTGAAATACTTGACTGTTCTGAATTTAACTGGCTGATATTTGACTATTCTGATAATGCTCATAGTATATTTTGAAGACTATTCTGTAATGTACTGATACTAGACTACATAAACAGCTATGATTTTTGAGTATTCAATACCCCCAGGACTCAAAAACAACAATGGTAAAATAACACTAAAGCTTAGGGGACAAAGCATGAAGGCTTTTATTAAATCAATCACTCTTGTGGGCATTTTATCAAACACTTGTACTTCATATTTTAGTCAATTCATGGGAATAGTTTAAACTTGAAATAATAGCATGACTTTAACATTTGTAACACTAAATAATGATCTAATTCGAAGAATGACAATAATAAAACAAGGGGGATTTGATAACAAAGATAGTTCCATTAAAGTATGGTATAAAATCAATATTCATAGAAGTTCATAGAGATTTATAGTTTTAAATCACAATTTAATATCATAAATCTTGAAGAGATAATAGGTTTACAATTAAAATGGATACTTGGACTCCATGGATGAAAGAAATCTATGGATTAACATCTAACATACCTTAATTGATTGATTTCTTGAAGTTCTTGGTGAATTCTCGAGGATTGACCTTGAATTTAAGAGTTAGGTTTCTTGATAGGGAGAGAATGCCTTTTGATTTGGGGGAAATTAATTAAAGTGATTTTAAATTTTTTCTAGAGCTCAAATATTACACCTGGCCAGACCAAAATAATAGGGAAAGGGCTGTTTTATCCTTGAACGAAATATTAATTTTTTGTCAAAAATTTCTAAAAAGCACCCCTGGCGCAGCACGGGGCTATTGCGCCGTATCACTGCAATTGGATAATTGGGAAAATGCACAGTGGCGTGATACAGCGTAATCGTGTTGCCACCTTGTGTGTGACCTGGAATCTCACCGCGACGTGGTGACATTCTGCTACAATCTGGCCTTTGGCGTAATGCACTAGGATCACAATACCTCACTGGAAATTTCCAATCATCAGTTAGACGGGATCCGCGATGCGCTGGGTACTAAAATGACGGTGTTTAACAATTGAAGCTTAAAATCGCCATAACTTCTTACCCGGTTATCAGATTTGGGCAAATTTTATATTGTTGGAAAACTAATTCAATTTCCTACGTTATGACAGGCTCTAAACTAAAAAATAATGAGTGTTTTAAAATTTTTATATATGAATACTCATGTATTGGGACTTATATTATGCTAAGGAAATGCGGAGTATTACAGAAACACACGTAAACTGAGAAAATGACTTAGAGAGTTGTTATTGAACCTTATCAAAGCATAACAAAGGTAGTTTTAAACCATAACCCAAGGTAGGTGAGTATATTAGTTGTTGGAAAATATATTTTAAGAACATAAAAATAATGAAGAAGATCATAAAGATGAAGGTTTGATTATCTAAACAATGAACACAAGATTTGGGACTTGAAACACATGCGAAGCAATTTCTTAAAAGTGACATTTGTTCTATTTCCTATTTGAGATCGCAATGGGATTGTATGCAAATAGTTTCATAGATACGACAAATCAATAAATTTCTACACTAAGTAAATAGTGAAGAAATTCTATTCGAAAACAAGAACTATGAAACTTGACCACTGGAGAACAAAAAGTATTTTACAAAAGGGTAACAAGAAAAAAAAATTTACGTTAGAAACACAAAAGTTTGATTTAAGACAAACTATTGGTAATTAAAGCATAAAATGATATATCCTTTCATTTAAAAGACACATCTTCATTTAAAATACATATTATTAATTTAAGATAAAAGCACAAGTACTCCCCCCTCCCCCAAACTATACTCAAATTTTCAGTAACACCCTTAAATTTACTTGGGTCGTATTGGCCCTTTAAATAATTTTAAAATAGAATGAATATCACCCTAAATACTAGGGTGACAAGGAGAGTGTATTTCACTCTTTTCGAGAGAGTGGGAACCATAAAATATGTTTTATTTTTATGTTAATATAATTTAATAATAAATATATTTATTACCACTTCTTATTTATTTTTTTGTTCTCTTCTGTTATTTTGAACTTTTAGATCAAAAATGAAGATACCAACAAGAATAAACAAAACAAAAAATTGAAAAGAACATATTGGTAATTTGATTGGGAATTTAGTTGCTAGAAAAATGGATAAAATCAAAACTATACTATAAAATATGTCTATTTCGGACAAAGCTCGAACTCAGATTCATCTTCAACCTCATATTTATATTTTCAACCAAATCCAACTTAAATTTCACAAAATCAACCCAAAATTTATATATGAATTCCATAAGATATTCTGGTTCTTTTGAGATATCACTCATTCAAAAATGAGGCTTATTTGTGGTAACACAAAATTTGAACTTGAAACATCATTAATGACCATATTTCTTTCAACTAAATGACTTCACGAAATCAACCCATATTTTATCTATGAATTTCTTAAGATGTTCTAGATCTTTTGAGATATTATCCAATTAATATGGAGTTTGTTTTTGGAAATTCAAAAAATAAAAATCGAAGTTTAATTAATGGTTGTTTGAGAAACTTTTGAACTTTTGTTTTACATTTTTCTACCAAAACTCAATTTTCTAATTAAATTTCCATTCTTAAAATTAATACTTGTGAAAGAATATTAAAATTTGAATTTGATTCTCATGGTGAAAGGTAATGAAAAGGTTGAAGAAGAAGATGTAAGAAATGTGAGAAAAATAACTATTTAAATGAGAAATCTACATGTCAAATGTGTGCAGTTCACATGCCTCTAAAAGTCTGGTTATAACAATTTAGGGTGGTATTATTCCATTTTAAAGGGTAATAGGACCCTCGTAAAGTCTAGGAGTGTCACTGGAATTTTGGGTATAGTTTGTGGGAGTACTTGAGCCTTTTCTCTTATTTTAATTTAAACAAAATTCAATAGTCTCCACTTATTTAAATATAAATAGGACATAAAAATCAAGTTATATTCACACATAGAATAATGTATATTTCTGTTTGAACATTACCGTACAATTCGACAAGATGAAGTTGGAAACGCATGCAGCATAATACCAATTATTTCTTGTGATAACAGCGATGTCATTACACACATAAATATTTTATTTCTTTTTACTTCGATGTTCATATAGGTAAAGGTATTTTAGTTTCTTTGTTATATTTGAGACACTTGTTCCTTGAACTAAACTTCATTAAGAGTATTATAACTCAACCATCTAGTCTATGACAACTAGTACTAGTATATCTCTTACTTATGTGTAGAAACATCCATGTATCAATAACTTATTGTTACCCTTTTAATCCATAACTATTCATTTCATAGTGTCGGGTAAGGTTGCCATTATTGGTGAACTTAATTAAGGAATTTTAACATAATCAATCTTAAAGTTGTATTCAACTACCTTTTAGAAACTTAGTAAATAAACTAGTCAAAATCTTTTGACTCCACCAATGTGATAGAATTTATTTTATCTTAAATTAAATTTCTCGCATAATCATTTCACAAACTTATGCGCTTAGACTTCCCATTATATTTATTTTATATATACGAGGGTATAAGTTTTTGTCATCCTCACTAAGTTTTAAATCCTTTCATGTTGATACATGTGGCTTATTCTCTTTTTTTGTTGATTTTCCTTTTGTACCCTTTTTTGGTCTTTTTCTTATTTTTTGTCCTCATTTTAAGTCTATTTTTACGTAGGCCTCTTAAGTGTGTGTATCTTGATACTTTACTCTTTCATCTCAATATAAGGACCTATTTGGCCATGAATATTATTTACTTTTTTTCATAACATTATTTCACTTTATGTGGAAAACAGTGTTTGACCATGAAAATTTTAAATAAAACTAAAAGTTATATTTGGAATTTGAAAAACAACCAAAACCTTGTTTTCACTTTTTTCACTTTGTAATCCTAAATTTTTATTTTCATAAAATGTCACGACCCAAAATCTCAGGTCATAGTGGAACTACTATAACCCACCGATGGGTAAGCCAACTTATAGCCCAAAACAATGAGTATCAGGATAATAAGAAGAAAAGAAAACCAAAACTAAATAAAAGGAATAATATAGAAAATAAGGAAGAACATGCATGAATAAATGAAGAGAAAGAACCAGAAAAATACAAATATACCCAAGACTTTTTATCAGTCTATGCGAAAGCGACTAAACATAACATGAGTACTAGCTAAATATAATACATACAGTTTCATCTTTGATATATCAAGCAAGGACTAGTCTAGTAAAATAGATGGAGAAGGAATAACGCCAAATTCTGGGAGTTCACTTCCAAGTCTCCAATCCAAGACAACTCTGCATGAGGCATACGTCAATGATGAGAACTCACACTAGGATATGCAAGGTGCAGAAATATCAAGACCTAATTTCTCAAGTCATGATGGCACCTACTATAACCTACCAGTAAGTAAGCCAAGCCTTAGTCCAAAATAGCTAGTAGTGGACTCATAAGAAAATGGAAGCCATATTACATTAAAAGAGAAAGAATACAAAAAGGAAGTAAATATGTCTATAAAATATGGTAAAGTCAGTAACAAGAGATTCTAATACAATTGGAGTTCAAAGCGAAATACAGATTAAGAATATACAAAGCAATCTTTGAAATACAAAAGCAGAGATTAGTTTAACAATAAGAGGAAGAGTAGGAACAACTCTAAATGTCAGTATTTCACCCCAAATCACTGCTCCATGGTAATGCTACATTATGCACACGTTAGTGGTGAGAACTCGTACTATGATCTGTAGGGTGCAGAAGTGTAGTATGAGTACCAACATAAAGTATTCAGTAGGCATCGACCGACTGAGTTCCAATAATAATATAAGTATAAATAATATGTAAAGCAGGAATAACATTAGAGATGACTATCTAAGAGATGAGATATAATATACTTAAAGGAAAATTAAGGATAAACTATCATACCCTATAAGTAACCTGGGATAAAGTTATGCTAATAAGTAGCTAGTCATTGTATGATAGTATAGTGAAGAATGAGATATACGATATATAGTAGAGGTATGAATAAAGATACATACAAGAGATATATACTAGTAATATAAAAAAGGGTATATATATACACATAATAATATTAGAAAAAAAACTGGCTGATGTAAGATAAATCTAGTACCGAATCCAAAAAAAGTGTATACACCTCCTTCAGCCAACAACTTGCAAAGGCAGGACCTACAATGACCATCTTCCTCTGACATTGTGGCTCACAGATGGAGGGTTCCATAGAGGACTCTAGATATCTGTATACACTACCTCATATCAAACTATGACTTTCATAAAAAAATATAGAATAGTAGCAATAACGAGAATCAATATTGAGCCAAAACTAATAAATGATAAAAAGAGGCCAGAGAATCTATAACTATACAATAACAACAACCAGGTTCAAACCAAAACTATATGTTAATAACAAGAGGCCTAGTGATACATAACTGTACGATAACAATAGCTAGCTTTAACCAAAACCATAAGGTAATAATAAGAGAACTGATAATCCGTAAATTCTAGGTAACAATAATTTACTTGGATTGTAACCATAGGGTAATAATAAGAGGCCTGATAATCAATAATTGAGTGGTAGTGCTCCCAAATCATAACCATGAACAGATGCCGAATTTCAACAAAAAGTCATAAATGTGGAATAACTAATTGTAATCTAGGGGTCTTAAGGCCATCACCAACTCGTTTATTCATAAAATTTAGCTGCGACCGGTAAAACTCAACTACTGCCCTCCACTAAAGTAATAAAGCTAAAAAGACATGCTATTAAGTATAAGTCTACCTAAACCCAAGGTAAAAACCTAAGAAAGTAGTCATAAGTCCATATAAACCTAAAGGAAAGGCATGCGAGGCATTTCACCTAAAAAGTGCAATGGGACACACTACCAGCCTATAGTAACCCAACAAAAGGCGATACCTACCAGAACTTAGGCAAAGGTTTTTTAATCCTGTCCCAAGGTACTAGAGGAGCTAAGTCTAGTTTTAGAGGTAGATCGTACACTAAACTAAAGGAAAGAAGACACAAAATCCTGACAATAAGGGACCTTAACTAGCTAAAGTAAGTGTGAGAATAGGAATAATGCATGCATTTCACCACCAATACCCAAACAAAGAAAATATGAATACTGAAATGGATATAAGCTATGCCACAACTTCTCTAAAGAATAAAATAACTAACTAGGTGTCTATGGCCCCATAACCTAGGCCTCGAGCCTAAAAGTATAATATATAGAACAATGAGAGCATATAAGTATATGTAGGAAATTAAAAGTGGAATCAACGAGAGAAATTTTGTACCAGGTGAGTTTAATCAGGATTGTCAGTGCCAACCTAAGGTCATTTACATAACTAATCAGGCTTTATAGTTTGCTAAAGCTATGGCGGGTATTCTAGGCTAAGGCTCAATTTACAACTCTATACTATATTTTGTAAATAGTTAAAATACTTATACAACTAGCCCTAACCCTATCTATAACCGCCGCCTAGCATGCATTCTATAAAGTACAAGTCTCATAGAGAATAGTATCTTGAAGCCTACCTTAATGCCAAACCACATATCTTGACCATCCATAAACTACTCGTCTTTACTCCACAGTCTTTAGATGTCGTCATTCTATCAAAATCATAAACTACACATTAATGCAAGTAAAACAATACCCATATTTCTATATACAACTCTAGCCTAAAATTGGGTAAAAATGAGCTCATGGGGCTCACTAATAAAATTCCAAAACTGAATCTGTCATGATGTCCCTTGAAGGACAAAGAATGCATGCTCTAAAATTGAGCACAAATAGAGTCTCAATTGATGTTCAAATCACCCCCAAGAGAGCAAGGACGATAAAGGCAAAATAATAAATTTAATGAAGAATTAGAGAAATAACTTACAGAATAACGACGGGAGAATGATCACCAGTGCATCCCTACCTCAATCCCAACTCCATTAATAATTTACCTTAAGTTCAAAAGCTTAAAAGTTCTTGAGATTACAAGTCCAACTCAATATAACGTTGAACTAAATCATTACTAACATGTGTAGAAGTCCCATCAACATTTATCGACAACCTCATGCTATCCATTCAAGAAAGTGTGAAGTCAAAGGAGGTACTTAGAAGCTTATATAGGTCAAGACACAAGATAAAGAATCAAGAATTAGAATTCCCTATAGCCTCTCAAAGATAATATATGAATTTTATCGTACCAATCCGCATGACTCTACTAGGAATTGTTCTCTAGTACTAACTATACTAGAGAACCAAGGCTCTGATATCAAACTATCATGACCTAATTTCTTAGGTCATAGTGAAACCTACCATAACCTACCAGTAGGAAAGACAACCCTTATTCCAGAAAAACTAGTAGCAAACTTATAAGAAAAAGGAAGCAATATTACATAAAAAAAAGACAGAATACAAGAAAGAAGTAAATATGTCCCCAAAACCTAATGAAGTTCGTACAATAGCTTCTACTAAAATCAAAATTCAAAAATAAAATTAAAATATACAAAGTCATCTCTAAAATACAAAAGTAGAGATTAGTGTAAAAATGAAAGAAAAAGAAGGAACAACTCCAAGCGTCAAGAGATCACCCTAAATCTTTGATCCATGGCAGCTCCACATGATGCATACATCAGCGGTGAGAACTCGTGCTATAATCTACAATGTGTAGAAGTGTAGTATGAGTACTAATAAGAGGTACTCAGTAGGCATCGACTAGATGAGCTCCAAGGATAATACAAGTATAAATAATATGTAAAGTAAAAATAATACTAGAGACAATTATCTAGGAGATGAGATATAATCATACTTAAAGAGAAATTAAGGATGAACTATCATACCCTGCAAGTAATTTAGGATAAAGTTATGCCAGAAATACCTAGTCAATGTACAATAGTATAGTAAAGAAAGAGACATACAATATATAATATAGGTATGAAGGAAGATATATATAAGAGATATGTAATAGTAATATGAAGAAAGGGTATATATGATGAGTGGTGAATTTAGCACTCATTCGTACTTAATATTCGTGCACATTACCATGTTTTGAATGAACAAGTGAGACATATTTGTTATTAAATGGACTAAGATACATATTTTGGAGGAAAATAGGTAATGATATGAAAATATGTAGATGCGAGCTGAAAAGATCAAAAAAAAGAAAAGAAGTGCAGTTTGAAGACCTAGAGCAGAACATAGCCTCAGTTACCGCGATCGCGATCATTCAAGTAGGTCAATATACCATGATCACATTACTCTGAGCATGGTGGTGGTGACCACAAACATGGACAAGCTCCCATAATTGTGGTGATCGCAAACGTGGATAAGCTCCCACGATTGCTGCTTAGCAAAAAAAACAGCAAAGGGCAAAGATGTAAATGCACACAACTATTCCTAAATTTCCCCTTAAGAGGCTCAAACCCTAGATATTTGGGATGAGCTAGCAGTTCCTAATTATGGAAACTTTGTCTACTTCTTAGTCTCTATTTTATTTGGAGGACAATTATTGTATTAATTTGGATGAAGAATACATTGGAGTAGCTTGTAAGTAAAGGGTTATCTAACCCCTATTGAAGTTTTGTTGAAGTTCAAAGTTTGAATTAACATTCACTTAATCTTTCATAAATCTAATCAATGGAGGTTATTGGGTATACATTGCTTATTACTCTTATGTGTAGCTAGTTCTTTCTCTTGGGATTATGCTAGAATAGAGTAAAACTATGCATGGGCTGTGATTCATTTGTGCTTATGTTAATTTGTTGATGATGGGTTCTACGATTGCTTGACCAAATTAGTTGGTATTTATGGGTGAAAGCCCCCAAAATACTAATGGGTTTATGGGTGAAAAACCTAAGCTCTTGAAAACCCAAGCCATTATTAAAAGAGGGGTTTAGGTGAACTTTTGGAACCCATATTATCCTTAAAAGAGGGATGTTAGAACTAAAGCAATAGTAGATAATTAATTAGTATAGTTTTCTAACTTTCACTATCTTATCCATAAGGGTGATTGTGAGGTTGACTATATCTTGGATATCATCCTAAAAATAGGGGTGCCTAGTTGAGATATTTTGTGGTTTTAATTGTCACACTTGTTTGGTACTTGAAAGGGTCAATGAGTGACATCTTTAAGACTATGTTGACAAACTAGTGTCAAAGACTCTCAACCTAGCCTACCACATCATCAACGATTAAAATTTGCTCCTAATTGTCATGTTCCCATACATAACTTGCCCAAGGAAAGATAATCCCAAGAATCGTACCTAATTAATTATACTCTAATTATTCATAGCCTAAAATTAATCCAATGAAAGTACACCTATAAAATTAGCTTTGATACTCACTCAACCCTCCCTACATTTTTACATATTTTTTCTAGGTTTGAATTTATCAAGTTTTCTCTATCCCAAGCTAATTTGATCACTATTCACATCGTTCCTCATGGATTTGACCCCAAATAAAAGTTGGGTAAATATATTAACAACCACTGCCTTGCATTTAAATTGACATATAAGTTAAGCGTTATAAAAAATGGCATTATTATCGGGGAACAATTTGTCTTATTGAGTTAGTTTTGAATTTTAGCTTACTTGCTTAAATTCAAACATGTAAATAAGTGTTTGTAATTTTATTTTATTTATTGTGTTAGGTAGATTTTTATTTTTGTTTACTTTACTCCATGGAATCTTAGGATAAATATGATATTTGTTGTCAAAAATCCTATCTTGATAATCTATGTCCATTTTGTAACAGACCTCACTTTCAAAGAGATTGTAGATATTCTCCCAAGAAAGAGATGGAATCACCATATCGATCCTATTGGCAGTATGATTATTCTTTATGTGGTGGTCGCTATGGACATTGGAGTGATTGTCTAAATGACCCATCCCTTATTATGCTAACCCAAGTACTAGTTTTTCTTATGAGTTCGATAGGTCTCATAATGAAATCAAGGAAGAAAAACATGTCGGATACAATAGTTTTAAAGCAATGTTTTAAACTACTTTGGATTGGGTAACTACAAAAAAAGAGAATGTGCATGGCATGCATCAATTTAATGAGCCATTTGGAAGGGAGATTGCCAAAATAGAGGAAATAGGCAAGGAAACAAATCTTGTAAATACTATCACCTTGCCCACTTCCCAAGAGGATATTAATCAAGAAGAGAAACCAAGCTATGTGGTAAAAGATGAGCTTGGTAGTGATGAGTCCTTGGTTATTTCCCAACTAACCAAACCAAATGTTGTTGAAGATGATGAATTCAAGGAAATAGTGCTATAATAAAAAAAAATCCAAGCCAATCTGTTATGATGACTAGTCTATTTTAGGGAAAAGATGCTAACGAGGATGTAACTCTGGAACTAAGGGATAGACCTTATTCAAACCATTTTCAAAATTATGCTTAGAAGATGTGATGAAAGTTTGTCTAGCTAAGCAAATAGAGGATCATGGTAAGAAGGAGAACCACCCTTATATTTTGGAGTTTGATATTCCAAAAGAGCACATAGGAGCCCCATACTTGAAGGCCAATGAACTCAACTTTTGATGTTCAACTAGTGGCCTATTGATATTCTCACCATTACCTAAGGAGCTAAATAAAAAATTTGATGTGAAATTGGGTAAAAAGCTTAAGTCTTCAAAGTGACGAGATAGAAGCTTTATCATCATGTCCTTATCTTTGTCATGTTTCACCTTGGAAGACTTGAATCTTATATCCTTATGTTGATCAACTCATAGTGAGTGACAATTGGGATTGATATTCAAATCTTCTAAGTGGAAATATAAACAATAGTCATAGAGGTATCTTGACACAAAAGGTAGGAAGCAACCCATTATGCTACAAAAGCGGTATATATCCTTTTCTTTACGCATGATAGAGTAGATTTTGTGTTAGTTTTTGTATAATCTATGAAATTATGGCGATAAGAAGAGTACTGATTGAAATTAAAAAAGGTCAAGTGTAAAATTATCATGTGTTAGACTGAATAGGGGAGTGTAGAGGACCTAAAAATGGTCTCTATTACCATGATTGTGGCCTGTGTCATCAAGATTATGGTAGCCGAGTGTCTGTGATCGCGGACAGTGAACTGTAACTGTAGATAATGCATCTTAAAAGACCATCCAACTACCATTTCTCCCCCACACCCCTTTATCAAATTCTCTCAAAATCTCACCTATCTTAAACTGTGTGAATGTCCAAGTTGAGCACCTCAACTCAATTGCATCTTCTAAATTGGTATGTGGTCACAACTCCCTTATTTTTATGATTGTTTTAGGTTTGAAACTTGTTTTTAGGGGTAGGCTAGAAATAGTATTTCTAATGCTAAATCTATATATGTTTGAGGTTATTATTCTGGTTATCTATTAAAGTTGGTGTGCACATCAACAGGGAAGTCTTGAGTACCCAAATTTTGGCCTAAATATGATTTGATTGATGTGTGCACCATGTGTTTGATTGAATGCTCTAACAAACCCATTGTATATTTCTTCACTTGTCAAGAGCAAAATTGAGAACTTAGGGTATAATTTTCATAAGCATATTAATTTATTGGTAGATTAGAACTCGTCTTGAGGTTAAAACCTGGAGTTTTGGTGATGTTGTAGAAATTGTAAAAAATGGTCTTGGTTACCATGATCATAGAAATCGGGACCACGATCGTAGTCAAGGATCTACCATTGCCATAACTGAGACCATTTCCCTATTGAGTCCAAAAAAATTCTACATGCCCATTTCTCACCCCAAGACCCACTATGATATTACCTCATGAGTTTATCTGATCATTTAACATGGTTTTGGTGTGAGAATGCTAATGATGGTTGAAATTATGTTACTTGTAGGTACTCAACCATAAAATGGGAGACTACAACCACTATGGCTCCAGAATGTCACAACCTCTACTACAGTGACCTCCCAAGGACTAACATACTCCCAGAAAGAGGCATCTATATGGACAAGGTGCCAAAGAAGTTTTCTGAATTCTTCAACAGGCTTGCGGCTACTGGGTAGAGATGTTTTGCCCAAGACCCCTACATTTTAAATGAGCACTGAGTATGGAAATTATATGTAAATCTTAATGTAGTCTCCCTATCAGATCCAGTGAAAAGGATTAGAGGAACGGAGGTGTATTTTAGAGTAGAGTAGATTAATGAAGTATATGTACTCCCAAATGTCGACATGATTGAGTTCCACACAAAGAGTTGTGAACTAGGGACTTGGATGGCCAGAATTTTGTGCCTTGGTACAGAGGTCTCCATGGCCGCTACCAGAAGAGGAATCTCCATGAATGACTTCATAGTAGAGTCCAAAATCTATTTAAATATCATCTGGAATGGATTTTTACCTTGCACACATTTGACTGTTGTCACAAATATGCAAGCACAGATGGTAGCTTGTATCTTATCTAGCATTTCTCTAAACATGGGTGAGATTATGATTTTAGATTGGAGATATCTCAAAAGTAAGGGTGGTATACTTCTTTCATTTCCTTCTCTTATTACTAAGCTGTGCAGGAGGGTTAGAGTAGAGAAGTACCTATCAAATACCTGGGTGAAACCAAACCCCCGCATCACTCCACTTAAAATTTATGGTGAGGGAGAACCTGGCCAAAGAAAAATGAGAAAGGTTAAGTTGTGCAAGTCGACAACTGAGAAGTTTGAGTAATGTAGATCATCCACCACTGGGCCTCTGGAAGATATTGGTGTGGATATTCGGGTCATTAAAGAGATGGTTTTAGGATTGCCTCAAGGTATAAGAGAGTTATCCACCAGATGAGAGAGTTATCCACCAGACGTCACTCTTATGTATCTCACTCAGACTATGAAAAGTATAAGGAGGAGCAGGAAAAGAAGGAGGCAACATTTTTTAGACTCGAGAAGGCATACTCAGCATTGGCATAGTCTTACAGGAAGTTTCAGAACTTCCATAAAAATATGAAGAAGAGGGATAAAAAGCGGGAAAAGTTCTTCACCAAAATGTGGAAGGGGGTGAAAGGCCTATGAAAGGTCTTGAAACCCCGAGATAAACTTCCTTCTTCTAAGGTCAAGAGTGATGATACCCCTGCTAAGTGGTCATATGCTGATGCTAGTGGAGATGATGTAGAGTTCATAGGGGAGAGTAGTTCTTGATATAGATTCAGGGAGTACCCTTTTCTTGCTTTATTGCTTATACAGTGAGAACACTACTCTATTTTCTTTTGGGGGTTCCAATCCCTGTATTTGTATTGTTTTGATATATTTCTGGATGTTTTTGACATTGTTTTGATGACATTGTGGATGATTTTTATTTTTTGTTTAGATTGATATATTTGGGCACTTTGATGGTGCCCATATTTCATGAATTGATTATTTTGTTTTTACTCTTAGATTTTCTAGTTTACTTTAGTTTTATTTTGATTATGGTGATGTTCAATGAGCTTTTCCCTATGATAGATTGATTCATGATATTCTTAAGAGAAAAATATCATTATTGGGTTTTGATCCATGGATGTAGGGGAAGTTTGAGTACCCATAGCAACGAGATAACAAATGCAAGGGAAGTCTAAGTACCTGTAGCATTGTGGATTTGGGATTCCACGCATGCCATTAGCAAAGACTGAGTAGCCGTATGGTTGGTTTGCCCATATAAAGCCAAATTATGGGACAAAGTCTTGGGTTGTTTCTATGGTTAGCAAATTGTGCATGGTTCAAATTCAAAGTAAACACCCCCTTTCATTTTTCAAAAATCAAGGGCATGGATGTGAGTAACCTTATGACAAAACTTTTTCTCTTTTTGTGACTCGAAAATTTTTGGCTTGTTAATATTGATAGATACTCCATTTTTCTCTCTAAAGTAAGGGGCAATAAATCCTCCTAGGAGAGACCACATGCCATGTGTGGTGAGTTTATTTTTCTAAATATCATGTATACTTGTGTCATCTAGAACTTGTCCCATTAGTCTCCCAAGGCTAAATTTGGATTGTATTTGGTTAGTGAGATGATCTTAGGCCATCTGTGTGACATTGGAAGCCCACTTAACCTAAAAGCCTTACCCGTGCATAGATGTTATGCCTAGTCACCAACTTTGAGCCTTGGATCTTTCTTTGGAAAATGCATTACAAGCCGTGAGCCTTTCAAATTTTATCCCTCTTTTGAACCATACCCTTCTTGAACTTAAGAATGCAACTTGAGGCTAAAAGCCTAAGTTAGGGGTGGTAAAGATTGAATGAAGTAACTTTGGGCCACGAAGTTGTTGGTGAGTGCCTACGTGCTTAAGCATTGAAACAAATGAATAAAAGAAGAAAAAAATTCAACAAAAAAGAATGAAAAACATGAAAGAAAGAAAAATAGAAAGAAAATGGGTGAAACAAGGGAATATATGTAGGCATATTTGTAACCAAAAGAAGTGGCCCATAGTCAACAAAGTGGATTAAATAATATGATGTAGATGTTCAAGGAGGGTATAAACCATGTTGACCTTAAATGATATCCTACCCTACCCCGAACCTACGTTACAAGCTCAAAAAGCCCTACGAGATCTCTAACCATTTATTTTCAGTGTAGTGGCAATTGAAAATAGGGGCAAGCCTATGGTATAACACTTGTTAACATAGAGAGTTCTTAATAGGGAAAGAGTTTTACATTTAAATTCCTTGTTGCATAATTGTTAGCTTGGTGTGTGAAATTTTCATTCTTGTGAGGAGGCACGTGCACAAGGTGAGGCAGGTGATTTTGTCATCCTTTGAGAAAAGAGAAAAAAGGAGCATAGTGTAGTTAAGATAAAAAAGTGAGTCACTTCTAGAATATTGGTAATTGTTACATTGTTGTTCTTTGAATTCTTTTGCATCTTTACTTATTGCATGTTATGTTGAGAGGTGTCGGGAAAATAGCTTTGCCCATGTTTGAAGAGCTACTTGAGGTAGTAATAAAGCTTGATGTCATTTTGATCATTGGGTCATCTTATGTGTGCATAAAAGTGCATTGTCTCATGGTAAGAGGCAATGTTTATTGAAGACAATCATGGCTTTAAGTTGGGGTGTTGATGAGTGGTGAATTTACCCCTCATTCTCACTTAACATTCTTTCATATTACCATGTTTTAAATGAATAAGTGAGACATATTTGTGATTAAATGCACTAAGATCCATATTTTGCAGGCACATAGGTAATGAGATGAAAATATGTGGATGCAAACTGAAAAAGATAAAAAGAAGGAAAGAAGTGTAGTTTGAAGACCTAGAGCAGAACATAGCCTCAGTTACCGTGATCGTGATCTGAGGACCGCAGTTGTGGTTAGTCAAGTAGGTCAACATACCACAGTCACGTGACTCTAAACGCGATCGCAATGACCGCAAATATGAACAAGCTCCCGCGATTGCTGTTTAGCGAAAAAGGTAGAAAAGGACAAAGATGTCAATGCACACAGCTGTTCCCAAATTTCCCCTTAAGAGACTCAAACCCCAGCTCTCTAGGAGGAGTTATCAATTCCCAATTATTGTAAATTTGTCTACTTCTTAGTCTCCATTTTTGGAGGACAATTATTGTATTAATTTTGGGTGAAGAATACATTGGAGTAGATTCTAAGTGAAGGATTAGCTAACTCCCATTGAAGATTTGTTGAAATTCAAAGTTTGAAGTAACATTCACTTAGTCTTTCATAAATCTAATCAATGGAGGTTTTTGGGTATATCTTGCTTATTACTCTTATGTGTAACTAGTTCTTCCTATTGGGATTATTCTAGAATAGGGTAAAATTGTGTGTGGGTTGTGATTCATTTGTGCTTATGTTAATTTGTTGATGATGGGTTCTATTATTGCTTGATCAAATTGTTTAGAATTTATAGGTGAAAGACGCCAATACCCAAATGGGTTTATGGGTGAAAATTCCAAGCTCTTGAAATCCCAAGTCATCCTTGAAAAAGGGGTTTGGGTGAACTTTTTGAACCCATATCATCCTTGAAAGAGGGATGTCAGAACCAAGGCAATAGTAGGCAATTTATGAGCATAGTTTGCTAACTTTCATTATCTTAGACATAAGGGTGATTGTGAGGTTAACTATATCTTGGGTATCAACCTAGAAATAGGGGTGCTTAGTTGAGGTATTGGGTGGTTTTAATTGGCACACTCATTAGGTACTTGAAAGGGTCACTGAGTGACATCTTTGAGAATATGTTGACAAACTCGTCTCAAAGATTCTCAAACTTTCCTGCCACATCATCAATGATTAGAATTTGCACCAAATCATCATATTCCCATGCATAATTTGATCCTATGAAATAATAATCCCAAGATCCATGCCTAATTGATTATACTCTAATTATTCGTAGCCTAGAATTAATCCAATGAAAGTCAGCAATTAAACATTATCTTTGATACTCACTCAAACACCCCATTTTTACATATTTCTATTCTAGGTTTGAATTTATCAAGTTTCCTCTATTTCAAGATAATTCAATTGCCGCCCATATTATTTCTCGTGGATTCAACCCTGACTCAAAGTTGGGTAAATATATTGACGATGACCGCCTTGCACTTAAATTGATATGTAAGTTGAGCATTATCGATATATACATATAAATATATTATGAAGGAAATCAGACATATATCATAAGAATAGCTAAACAAAAAAGTGCTAACCAAAGGAAACTAGCCTAATGTCTCGAGGAACATAACCAAATAGAGGAGGTAACTCTAGCATAATCAATCTCTAACAAAAACTTGAATAATGTATGCATGCCACCACCAATATCCAAACAAAGAAAATATAAGTACCAAAATGGATATAAGCTAATCCACAAATCCTCTGAAGCGTAAAAGAACTAGCTTGGTATCTATGGTCTTGTAACCAAGGCCTCAAGACCAATAGAGTAATATATAGACCAATATGAGCATATAAGCATATGTAGAAAATTAGAAGTGCAATCAATGAGACACATCATTCTACCAGGTGAGTTTGATCAAGGAATATCATTGAAAAGTATAAGTGCTTCCCTACCTCCCACACTAAGGATTGTCAGTTCTATCCTAAGGTCGTTTACATAACTAATCAAGCTTTATAGTATGCTAAGGCTATGGCAGGTATTCTAGGCTAAGGCTTAATTTATAACTCTATACTAAATCCTTGAATAGGCCAAATACTAATAAAACTATCCCTAATCCTATATTATACCCCCACCTAGCATGTATTCCTTGTATTACAAGTCTCATATAGAAGAGTAGACTAAAGCCTACCTCAATGCCGAACCATAAATCTTGAACTGTCAATAAACTGCTTATCTCTACTTCATAATCTATGGATGTCATCATCTCATCATAATTATAAACTATGTATTAATATGATAACAGTGATACCTATATTTCTATATAGAATTTTGAGCCTAAAATAGGTAAAAAGAGGACCATAAGGCCTTCTAATAAAATTCAAAAATTAAATCCATCGCGAGGTTCCTCAAATGATAAATAATGCATACATAAAAAATGAGCACAAACAGAACTTGAAAACTGAGCACAAACAGAGTATCAATTAGAGTTCAAAATATCCCTTAGATCAAAAGGAAAACAAGGGTGAAAGTGAGAATTTAATGAAGAATTAAAGTAGAAACTTACGGAATAACTATGGGTGAATGATCACCAACAGTTATGACCCTTTAAGTCATTTTTTGTATTTTCTCTTAGTTTTACCATTTAGAGATATTCTATAGCTACCCCAAGTCATTTATGACTTACCAGAACTGACAGTTCGATTACTAAGCAGTTCATTCATTTTAGAGCCAATTCCATGTTTTGAAGTCTTTGCCGGTTCAAATTGGCTATTGAGAAAAAATTCAGCCAAACAACCTTGTATACCAATTTTGACTATTCCAACAAATCTGAAACATTAATTTTAGGCTAGAAGATCCCTTGGTTTTGGTCCCAAGGCTTATGGACTCATTTTAGGTTGTTGGCTAAAAATTAAGAAAAATGGCAAGTGGGTATAGGACCCACTTTTTGTCAAAATAATCTCGGATGGAAATTTTGACTGTTTATTGAGTCTGGAATGTTGAATTTGATAGGGTAGGATAGTGCATTTTCATATATGGAATTCCAGATGAATTTTGAGGGGTTGGCAAAGACTCTGGTGTTGGTATATCATTTAAGCGACCAGAATGTTACTTAATCAATATGCTAAGGCCCAGAAGGTATCGCTTAAGTGATTCCTTTGGCACTTAAACGATTGTCACTTAAGCAACAAAAGGTCACTTAAGAGATAGGTTTGGTAGAGGCGAGTATCGTATATGCAAAGTTGTTGTCATTTACACAACTTTACAAGGCTGTTAGTGGCACGAACACCATACTTGGTCACTTAAGCGATAATCTCTTAAGTGACCCGATGTAATTTTTACCTAATTTTGGATTCAAAGTACAACAGTGCAATATGGGTATCATTGTTCTTGTTTGATGAGTAAATTATGATTTTGATAGTGTGGCATCTTGTAGAAGCTTCTCAAAAATGCAAATCGATGGCTTAACAGATTCTTTGGAATTTTATTCAATGTTTAGGTAGGGTAGTTTAACCCTATAGATTGAGATATTGTGTAGTACTATTATGATATTACACTAGATATGGGGTGGGATCTAGGTGTTGGAAGTATGATTTACACTATTTGGGTTAATTGGACTATTTACGCTATCTTGAAATCATATTTTAGGATAAATTGATCTCTTAGGGATAATTAGGGATAGTTTTATTTCTAGAAATGAATTTGGATACCTTCTGGGGTAGAATTTTCCTAAAATGGATTTCAGGGATTAGAAGTGCACCCCTATAGTGCACCTTAAACCTAGACTTATGTTAGGTTTTGTAGATTTATTTACGCATGATATACCCTTATTAATGCTTATTTTAGAACTTTGATGAGATTAGATGATTATTGATTATTGTAGTTCGGTAGTTGAGAATTAGTGCTAATTTTAAGTAAGTTGCGGTTGATAATTATTGTGATTTAGTGATATGACTTATGATTACAGTTTATTTACATGGTCTATTTATATGGTATATTGATATATGAATTCTGGTTCAAGACCAACAATTGATGATGATATTTATAATATGAGTTCTTGTTTAAGTTCAACAATTGATTGTGATGATTATTATATGAGTTCTAGTTTAAGTTCAAAAAATGATGTTATAATGTTGATACAATTGCGGATGATATAATGATTATGATATGAATTTCTATTTGATTCTGACATTGGGAGTTGGGAATGATATGATTCGATATGGATAATTGTTGGTTATAGCTGGTATTCGCTAAGTTATGGATCTTTTGTTGTTTATTTCTCTTGATTGTACCCTCTAGACTTATGGGAGCCTACGTTGGGTTATTTAATTCTCCTCACTTATTGGCTTATGGAGGCCAATTTTGTAGTTGTAGTTGTCTGATCTTTATGTTGTAATTTCAAATTTATTTATTTATTCTTGTATAGTAGTATTGGGACTTATTTCCAGGTTTGTCCTATTACCTTGTCTTGGTTTACTTTATTTTGTGTCTTATCATATTTATATCATGATTTAGCTTAGTTAATCGATAATTTCTACTGAGTACCCATGGTTTAGGTACTCATACTACACTTTTTTTTCTTTTTGGTGTAGTTTCAACAACAAGACACCTCCATTGATGTGACGCTCGTGCAGGTTGATTTTGGAGATAGGGTGAGCTCTCACAGTTGGAGTTTCCATTTTTCTTTCTCCTTATCTATGTCTAGACTTTCATTTTTTAAGACACATTGTACTTATCTGTACAGTTCTTAAAATTTATTTATAGTAGCTCTTTTACCGACATCATCGAGTCTTGGGATGGTTTTTGCTCTTTTATCTATCTATCAAACTGTTATGACTACCTTATTGCTATTTTAACTCTTTAATTGTTGATTTCTAGCTCTTAGGATATTTTCTACCAAGTTACCATTACTTATGGCTTTGAGCTATGGTATGGCTTACCTTTTTTGTAGGGATAAAGTGTCATGACTAGAACTAGGGCCTAGACATGAAGGGTATCTCAAGTCCCACGTGGACTGGAGATTACCCCCTACACCTAACCAACCAAACACACCACACCACAGGTCGGATGAATTTCGAACATATAATAGGTTAGCGTACAATAGCCTAAGAAAGTTTTAAATGCATATCCATAACCAACCACCGACAACCGGCCAAATAATCGACCGACATTGCCCAATAGCCAGAGTAGTCCAAAAAAAGCCTTCTAAACAATAATCTAAAACTGAATATCAATAAGATGTCGGGACATGCCCTCGACAATAGCCAAAAATAAGTCTAAGACATAAGAGGAACAAAACATGAAATGTAGACTTTCGTTGTATGAAAGATCACCACTTCAATGTCAACTCATAAGTTGATCTCGAATCCTGACCACTGAGTAGGAGGAGTAGAAGTATGGACAATTCCTACAATGCATAGGGATACAATATTCGAAGACGGTTAGCGGGGTGAACGCTAGAATGTAACTCAGGGCTAAAGATAAAATAATGCCATCAATTCAAACCAAGTTAACCAATGCACAATAAACATATACAAATACATAAATATATATATATATATATATATATATATTTTATGCTGGGATATAGATAAGGTTTATCATGCACTTTAAAACATTAACGTAGATTGTGTAGCTTAAATGTCATATAATAGTATCCACAGGCTCTATGGGCCCCATCTCTTACTCCTTGGTTGGGCCCTAGTGTCTATAGCCACATGAACCAGAGAATAATCTCATATATACGCACACGGGGGTCTCGAACCTCCCAACATATACTAAGGTAACTTAAGAACCTGATCATACAATGATTTATGGGAGACTCAAACCTCCTTAATCCTGATATAAAAATAAGGGGGACTTGAATCTCCCTAGTCACCTTGACCCATGCATCAGCAAACACGGTTTCTAGTATCGGTCACTTGGACCTACACTTTTATGACTCAGCTACACAACCCATATTAGAGCCCAATTAAAACAAGTATCACACATTTCTATTCATTTAACCACATTTCATATTAAGGCATACATTTTTGGTATCGTCATACCAATTACACTTGCAAGGTAACAAAAACATGCCAAAACAATTCCCACTAACTTGGAGAAAATAACTCCAATTGTTCATTAATAGAAGATAGGAGACACTGACCCCTTTTGTTCACTAAATCACATCATTGTATTTCAAACACCTTTTTATATCATGCAATAGTTCAAGACTAGTTCAATTTTACAAATTCCCACAGTTCTTATAATTAAAACCAATTTCACATTATAGAGTTGGAAATTTAGGAAATTAAAAATTCCCTAGTTCATTCTCCATACCCATGCACCCATAAGTTTAAATCCATAATCAAAGCATGAAAATTAAATATAAACCACGAGAAACATTGTTCAATTCATAAGCATTCCAAAACCCCAGCCTTTGTTTCAAAACCAACAAAAATATCTCATGGATAATACTTTAAAACACATGCTTCTACAAAATTAACAACGAGTGAAGAGTAACATGCTATAAGCACCAAGAAATTTAGAGAGAAATTGATCCGAGAGCCCTTAGATGACCAACTTGATGAAACCCTAGCTTGTCTTGCTTAAGGGAATTTAGAGAGCATTTTGGGAGTGGTTGAGAGTTTCTTAGATTGTTTTTGAGTGATAATGACTCCCTAAAAGGTTATAAGATGTGGGTTTTAATTTGTTTAAGAGGGGAAATATCCAAAATGCTCTTAACTTAAAAGCTGAAAAAGTGTAGCTTTTGACTATGAGTCTACTCTTGACTTGTTACCACTCCCTATGACTCATCACCACTAGTCATAACCAAAGAAGTACCACCAAGGAAAACACTGATGACCCTACGACTCAGCCACAGGTATCATAATAGGACCCTATAACTCATAGGGTCCAGTCATAGTCAACACAAAACTCAAATTGGGACATACACTGGACACCCTATGATTACACCAAATGACTTATAATGTATCCTTATGGCTCTTAGTGAGCCACTCATACTCAAAGAAGAATCAAGACATAAACTTAAAAATTTGGTTTACGACTCATCCCAACAATCCGTCAAGACACCCTACAACTCATAGGTTTCTGCCGTAACTAGGGCAGTCAAAGCTCAAGAAATTTTAAAGGGCCAAAAATTTAGGGTGTTTCAATTCTCCCCAACTTGGAATATTTACCCTCGAATGATGGGTCAAGGAAATTTCTACCATGATTTGACTTCGTATACCTGTACTCTTAATTTAACAAAAACAGAAAACAAAGCTGCCAATGAAACCACTCTTTTATTTAACAAAGTCAAAAAATAAAGATGCTAGGAATAACACTTACCTAAGCACGATTATATGAAACAAAAAACAAGAATGGATACTTGGACTTCATGTTCTCTTCGACATCCCAAGTAGCCTCTTTAACCTTATGGTTCCTCCATAGAAACTTTACAAAACCTATGTCCTTCATTAGCAATTGACAAACTTGCCAATCTAAAATTTCAATCAGGACTTCTTCATACGATAAGGAATTTAAACTACCTATCTCCTCCAAAGGAATAATCACCGAAGAATCACCCACGCACTTTCTCAACATTAAAACATGAAACACTAGATGAATGAAGCTTAAACTAATTGTACAATAGGGATATTGTACGCTTAAACTTAACTCTTTTTATGGGAGGCACCTTTAAGAACACCTAATCACCAACCTAAAACTCTAATTCCTTATGCCTCATATCCATATAGGAGTTTTGGCATCTTTGGGTAGCTTTAAGTCTATCCAAAATCACCTTCACCTTCTCCATCGCTTGATAAACCAAGTTCGGGCCAAACATCTCAGACTTACTAACTTTAAACCACCCGATGGGAGACCTACACCTCCTACTATGTAACGCCAAAAATAGAGCTATCTCAATACTAGAGTGGTAGTTATTATTTGACACAGACTCTATAAGAGGCAAATGATCAACCCAACTACCATCATAGTCAATCACGTAAGCTAAAAACATATCTTCTAATACCTAAATAATCCTTTTTATTTGCCCATCCGGCCGTGGGTTGAAAGCAATACTAAGGCTCACCTTAGTTCCCAAACCTCTCTAAAACTTATAACAAAAGTGTGATGACAAATGAGTACCAAAAATTGACATGATATAAATAGGAAGACCCATGCAACTTCATAATCTCTTGGAGGAACAACTTTGCATAATCCTCTATCAAATAATTAGTATTCACTAGCAAGAAGTGAGACTTAGTCATCCTATCTATGATGACTCAAATTAAATCAAACTGATTCTAAGACCGATAAAAAAATCCACAATCCCTCTGAAATTGAACAATTTGTCCATATTTAAAACATTTGTTCCTTCCCTCTTTACAAAACCCATGATGCACCTGCCCGCAGAACCTACAAGAAGGGTATGATGGAGCTGACTGAGCCCCACTGGCGTGTGACTGGGCTCCTAGTGATCTAAACCCACTATCATACTCATAACATTGATCAACCGATGGCTTTGGACAAGGGGCACTAGCCGTAGAGTAGGAACAATAACTACCCCACTTCTTCTTAGACCACTTACCCCATCTCTACCACTCTGCTGCTGACCTCTACCCTAATAAGAAAATCAAAAAATTTTACTCTACCTCGCCCCTATCTTCACTTGCTTCTTCTTTTCTTTCTCAACCTATTGTATATACACAACCAATTTGGAGATATCTATATCCTTGTTCAACAAGGCAGCCTTACTCTCTAGGATCAATTATGGGACAACCCAAAAGCAAATTTCCTTATTCTAGCTCTCATTTTAGACACTACTTGGGAACATATTGGGATAACTAATGGAATTTCAAAGTATACTCCTTGACCGTCATCCTACCTTACTTCAGATTAAAAAATGCTTCCACTTTAGCCTCCCTTAACTACTGAGGAAAGAAATATTTTAGAAAGAGAAATCATCCCATAGTGAAAATTTGGCATCGTCTCCCCTAGACTATTTCTATTCCTCATACCATTGGTATGCTATATCCTCCAGTTGATAGGCAACAAATTCTACACCCTCCACATTACTAGCATACATAACCCAAAAGATCTTTTGTATTTTTCTATAAAACCTTAAGGATCCTCCTCAACCTTAGCACCAGTAAAAGTTGGAGGAATCAATCTCATAAACTGGATAACCCTAGTGGCCTTAAAAGATAGAGTGCCAGAATCTACATGCTCAAATTGAGAAGCTACCAACTGAGCCTACATATGAATAGGATGACAAAATTCCATATTCAACATATCAACCTGAGATGCTCTAGGAGGACTATAGGGAATTGATGGAACTCCAGAAGGGCAATCAGGAATTGGACCCCTAAATCTAGTTTGTACCCCATCAGTAGGGCATGTCCCATCAGTATTGTCCTAAAGTGGGACGGAGGAGTTTTCATGAACTTCAGATCATTTGGAAGGCATGATCTAAAAAAAAACAAATAGGAACTTGAGGAGGTTCAAGATCATAGACTCTATAGCTTGAAATAGAACAACAAGAATGGAAAACATTCCAAAATATCTCATAGCCTATCCCTTATAAGTGTGGAGTGCTACATACCCATAAATAATACTCTACTTTATTAGCTTTGTTGGACACCCAATGATACCAAACCTAGGCTCGGATACCACCTTTGTGATGATCTAAACCAGGGCTTAGACGTGATGGGTATCTCAAGTACCAAGTGGATTAGAGATCATCCTCTACACCTAACCAATCATATACACCATACCCTAAGATTGGATGAATTCCAAACATATAACAAGATAGCATACAATAGTTTAAGAAAGTTTAAATGTATATGAATAACCAACCACCAATGACTGGCCAAACGACCACCGACACCGCCCAATAGCCAAAGTAATCCAAATAAAGACTTCTAAATAATGATCTAAAACTGAATATAAATAAAGAGTTAGGACATACCCCTGACAATAGCCAAAAATAAGTCTGACACATAAGAGTAACAAAATATGAAATGTAGACTTCTTCTGTATGGAAGCTCACCACTTCAATGTCAACTAACGAGCTGATCCCGAATACTAACCACTGAGCAGGAGGAGTAAAAGTATGGACAATTCCTACATCTCATAGGGATAAAATATCCAAAGATGGTTAGCAGGATGAACGCTAGCATGTAACTCAGTGATAAAGATAAATAATGCCATTAATTCAAACTAAGTCAACCAATGCACAATAACCATATATAAAGATATAAATCTATATATTTTATGCCGAGATAGAGAACAAGGTTTAGTATGCACTTTAAAACCTTAACCTATATTTAGTAGTTCAACTATCATTTAGTACCCATGGGCTATATGGGCTGCAGCTCTCACCCTCTGGTTAGGATCCAATGAGTGTAGCTGCACGAACTAGAGAATAATCTCAAATATATGCGCACAGGGGACTCAAACCTCTCAATATATATAAAGGTGACTTAAGCACCAGATCATATAATAATTTATGGGGGACTCAAACATCCCTAATTATGAAATAAGAATAAGGAGATCCAAACATCTAGGTCGCTTTGACCCTCTCGTCAGCAAATGCGGTTTCCAGTATCAGTCACTCGGACCTCAACTTTTATGACTCATCTACACAACCCTTATTAGAGCCCAATTAAAATAAGTATCATATATTTTCATTCATTTAAACACATTCCACATTATGTCATACATTTTTGGTATCATAATACCAACTACACTGGCAAAGTAACAACAACATGCCAAATTACTATTAAGTTGTAAAAAAAAACTCCCTTTATTCATTAATACAAGGAGGGAGACACCAACTCTCTTTGTCATTAAATTATACCATTGTATATCAAATACCTCTTTATATCATGCAATAGTTCAAGACTAGTCCAATTTTAAAAATTTCCACAATTCTCATAATTAAAACTAATTTCACATTGTGGGGTTGGGGACATAACCATTTTAAAATTCATAAGTTTGGGAAAATAACAATTCCCTATTTCATTCACCATACCCATGCACCCACAAGTTCAAAACCATAATCAAGGAATGAAAATCATATATAAATCATGAGAAACATTATTCAATTCATAAACATTCAAAACCCCCAACCTTTATTTCAAAACCAACATAAAAATCTCATGGATAAAACTTTAAAACATATTCTTTTACAAAATTAACAATGAGGAAAGAGGAACATGCCATAAAAATAAAAAAATTTAGAGAGAAATTGACCCTAGAGCCTTAGATGACCAACTTAATAAAACCCTAGCTTGATTTACTTGAGCAAATTTAGAGAGCATTTTAGGAGTGTTTGAGAGTTACTTAGATTGCTTATAAGTGATAATGACACCCTAGAGAGGTTATAAGATCTGGGTTTCAATTTAGTTATGAGGGGAAATATGTAGAATGCCTTTAACTTAAAAGCTAAAAAAGTGTTGCCTTTGACTGTGAGTCAACTCTTGAATTGTTACCACTCCTTACTACTCATCTCCATGAGTCATAACAAAAGTAGTACAAAGGAAACATATACTACTGGCCTTATGCCTCAGCCACAGGAATCATAATAGGACCCTACAACTCATAGGGTCCAATCGTAGTCAACAAGAAACTCAAATTAGGACTTACAATGGACACCTTACAATTACAACTAATGACTCATAAAGTATTCTTATGAATCTTAGTGATCCACTCTTACTCAGAGTAGAATCAAGAAGAAAACTTACTAATTTAGCTATGACACATCTCAATGACTCGTCAGGACACCCTACGACTCATAAGGTCCAATCATAACTTAAGAAATTTTCATGGGCCAAAAATATAGGGTGTTTCATAAAGTATATTCCTTCATGACCCATAAATTAGGTCATGATAAATTGGTATCAGAGCCTAGGTTTCACTGATATTACTGGTACAAGAGCAAGTGTCTAGTTGAGTCTCACAAATTGGAATGATTGCATTCGTTTCTTCTATTTGGGAGGATATGGGACATTATTAGGAGTTATTGACTTTATTCACTCATTTCTTGTAGGAGTTATTGACTTTATTCACTCATTTCTTTCTTTGAGTCTGAGTTGGTTTCTAAATCATTGCTTTAGTTTTGTTCTTTTGTAGATTGCTAGGACGCGTGCTATCGCTATATAAAATAAGTGTCTCAATATTGAACCTTAGTATCCTATCATGGTTCGTGGATAACCTAGAGGTCATTGAAATAATAGGTATGTGTCCCTAGTTAGGGGACATGATACGATGCTTTTTCTAGACCCTATCCTTACCCCCAAGCCAGAAATTTTTTGCCCTAGCCAGTATTGGGAAAGGGAATAGCCTAGGCTCCACCAAGGTTTATTTTTTCTTTAGTTCTTAGGGAAACTTTGGTTTATATTTATACTGAGGTGGGCGATAACTAGTAGCTATGACTCCTAGAGTTAAGAAACCTCCTACACTGGTAGTTTCCCAATCGGTGGTTACTCAGTCGGTGGTTTCCCAACCTACTATGTATGTTGAAGAGCAAAAGCTATTGGGTAGGTTTTTGAAATTAGCTTTACCTTGTTTTTTGGTGTAACAAGCAAGGATGCGTATGCATTCTTGATTGTTTATGAGGATACGCTCCATAATTTAGGCTTAGTTGAGACTCATGGTGTGTATTACACTACTTTTTACTTGGACTTGGCAGCTCGGCATTGGTGGAGAGTTCATCTTAATTCCAGAACAGTTGTATCTCCCCCATTGACATGGATTCAGTTCTCTAAAATCTTTTTGGAGAAGTACATACCTTGCAGTCTTAAGGATTATTTGTGAGATCAATTCACAAGGTTGGAGTAGGGATCCATGACTGTGGTGGAGTATGAGGCTTAATTTAATGAGTTATCTAGGAATGCCACTTCTATTCTGGCTACTGAGTATAAGTAAGTTCATCACTTTATTTAGGGATTTAGACTTACTCTTTGAATGTCTAAATAGAGTTTGGTTGTTATGGGTAGGTCTTTTTATATGGTTTCTAATCATGCTCAAGTTATAGAGTAGATGCATCACAAGGCCTAAGGGGGTAGCAATAAGAAGCCATAATATCTAGGTAGTTTCAGTAAAAGCTAAAGTAACTTACAGTTTATAGATAGTGGTTCACAGGGAAGGTACCCTTCATATCAACTATATAATCATCAGGGTTATTCTAGTAGGCATGATCAAGAAACTCTTTAAATTATCGATGGAGACCAGTTTAGTTTTAGTAATCATCCTTGTAAAAGTAGTGGTCTGTGTTTGAGAGGTTCGTATTCTAGTTATTCTATTTATGGGGATTATTTTTGATTAATCAGATCTTCTAGTTTTAGTGTGCACCTAGGGTATGTTATGGTTGTAAAGGTTATGGTCATTTATCAAGAGAGTGCTTAGTGATGGAGTGATGGTTCCTTTATTTCAAAGTGTTTTAATGATTTGGGTAGTTCTGCCACTAGTTAGAGGTGATATGCATGGTTATAGGTATTGTCCCTTGGGTTCTCATGGAGGTTCTCAGGCAAGTAGGATAGGAGATTAGTCAGGAGCCTATCCACGTGGTGAGCATGGTAAATTGTATACAGCAGTTGCTAGACCCAAGGCTAAATCTTTTGATGTTACTATCACAGGTATGATTTTGGTATGCCATTAATCAGCTTTTTTTAATTTGATCTAGAATCCACTTATTCTTATGTGTCTGCTTATTATGACCCACGATTAAAGTTATCTTGAGATACATTATCTGTGTCATTATTTATATCTACTTCCTTGAGTGATTCTTTAGTAGTGGATCAAGTTTTCAGATTATATGTTTTGACTATTTGAAAGCTTGATACTCATGCTGATCTTATTTTACTAGACATGGTATATTTTGATATAGTTTGAGGCATGGACTAGTTATCCACTATCATGCGATCCTAGATTATTTTGCCAAGACCATTACCTTCGCCATTCCTAACATACTTTTAATCGTGTGGTAGGGAGCGGTTAGTTGTGATCCAACAGGGATCATTTCTTATATTCATGCTAAGAGACTTATTTCTAGGGGTTATAAGTCTTACCTCATTTATATTTATGATGTTAGAGTGGAGAGTCCATCGCTTGACTCTGTTTCTATAGTTTGTAAGTTTCCTGAAGTTTTTCCTACCAATCTACCTGGTCTTCCTCCTAAGCATAATATTAAGTTTGTTATTAATCTTGAGCTGGGAATCTAACCTATTTCTATAGAACCTTTTCATGTAGCTTCTGTTGATCTTAAGGATCTAAATTCTCAGCTTTAAGATCTTTTTGGTAAGGGTTTTATTAGATCGAGTGTGTCTCTTTGATGAGCTCTTGGGTTGTTTGTAAAGAAGAAGAATGGTTCCATGCATATGTGTATTGATTATATGAATCTTAATAAGGTGATGGTAAAGAACCGATATTGTATGCCTCTCATTAATGATTTATTTGACCAGTTTCATAGAGCAGCGGTGTTCCCTAAGATTAATTTGAGGTCCTTTTTCCATCATTTGAGGATTTGGGCTAAGGATATCTCAAAGATAGCTATTAGGACCCATTACGTTCATTATAAGTTTCTAGTTATGTCTTTTGGGTTGACTAATGCCCTAGCTGTATTTATGGATTTGATTAATCGTGTGTTCAAGCCTTATTTGGATTCTTTTGTGATTGTTTTCATCAATGACATCCTTGTGTATTTGAGGAGTAGAGAGGAGCATATATGGTATTTGAGGATTGTGCTCTAAAATTTAAGAGATCATAATTTTTTCCCAAATTCTCTAAGTGTGAGTTTTGTCTTGAGTCAATAACATTCCTTAAGCATATGGTGTTTAAGGATAGGATAATGGTAGACTAGGAAAAGATTTAGGCTATTCATGATTAGGCCAGACCTATATCTGCATCTAAGGTTCGTAGCTTCATCAGTTTGGCTAATTACTATAGATGGTTAGTTGAGAGTTTTGCTTCTATTACAACACTAATGACCTGATTGACTCGGAAGGAGGTTACATTCTGATGGTTCGAGTAGTGTGAGTTAAGCTTTGGAAAGCTCAAGAGATTTCTCACTTCATCTCTTTTCATGGCTCTTTTTATTGAGGGTGAGGGATTTACCATGTATTGTGATGCTTGTAGTGTTAGTTTAGATTATCTGTTAATGCAATAGGGTTTAGTTATCACTTATGCATCAAGGCAGATAAAGGTGAATGAGTTCAAATACTTCACTCGTGATTTGGAGTTGGCGGTGGTAGTTTATGTGCATAATATTTGGAGACATTATCTTTCTGGCATACATTATGAGATATTCATAGATCATCATAGTCTCTAGTATCTTATGACCTACAGAGAGCTTAATTCTAGGTAGCATAGATAGATGCAGTTGCTTAAGGATTATGACATATCTTTTTTGTGTCATCCGAGTAAGAAGAATGTGGTAGCAGATGACTTGAGTCAAAAGGTAGTGAATATGGTATCCTGTCTTGCATTTTAGTTTCTTAGATGCTGCTGGCATGAGACATTCTATCCTTAGCCAACTTGAGGATGCAACTTGATATTTTAGACACTATGAGGATTTTTGCTAGTATTAAGGCTCGGTCTTTGCTATTTAAGTAGATTTGGGGTCTTCAATTTGAGGATACGAGACTTTGCATCATCTGTGATCAAGTATTGAGTGTTGAGTCTAAGATGTCTACCATAGATCTTGAGGGTGTCTTGAGATTTGATAGCCATATTTTTGTTTCAAGGGTTGATGACTTGATTAATTCTGTTTTGCATGATGCTCATAGCTTCAAATATTCTATTCACCTGGGTACAACTAAGATGTAAGAGATTTGAGACAACATTATTGGTGGAGTGGAATGAAGAGAGATGTGGCAGACTTTGTAGCTTGTTGCCTATGCTGTCGATAGGTGAAGGCCGAGCATCAGAGACTTGATGGATTAATTCATTAATTGTCATTCCCAAATAGAAATAGAAGTAGATTACTATTCACTTTATTAGTGGTTTGCCTCGTACTTCCCGTGGTTCCTATGGTATGTGGGTCATTATGGATTGGTTAACCAAGTTGTCGCATTTTATTCCTATTCAGATGACCTTTAGTGCTGAGAGATTAGCTCATATTTATGTTAGTCAGATAGTCCATTTGCATGGTGTGACAATATCTATCATTTTAGACTACGGGTTAGTGTTCACTTCTCGATTTTGGAGAGATTTTTAGGAGGAGCTGTGTACTTAGGTGGATCTTAGTACAATATTCCATCCTCAGACTAATTGGCAGTCATAGAAGACTATTCAAGTTCTTGATAATATTCTCCAAGATTGTGTTATAGATTTGGGAGGTTAGTGGGAGCAACACTTAGCTTTGGCAGAGTTCGCATACAATAATAGTTATGGCACCTTTTTTGAATTTAAATTGTAGGAGATGTCGTGCTCCGATTAGGTGGCTTAAAACTTTTGAGATTAGACCCTGTGGTATTGACTTGCTTTAGGAACCATTGGATAGGTGATTCAGGATAGGCTGACGACAACTCAAAGTAGGTAAAAGTCTTATATAGATTATTGACTTCATGCCTTGAGATTTAGAGTTGGTGATTAGGTATTTATCTGTGTATCATTTATGAAAGTTGTAGTGAGGTTTAGGAGGAAAGGCAAGGTTAACCCCAAATATATTGGATCCCTTGAGATTCTTCACATAGTTGGTAAGACGGCTTATGAATTAGCCTTAGCCCCCAAATTTTGCTGCTGTCCATCTGGTTTTCCATATTTCTATGTTACGCGATACACTCCTAACCCTTCCCATATGCTTAGATAGGACTCAGTTCAGTTGGATGAATGTTTGAATTTCATGGAGGAGCATGTGCTCATTTTGGCTAGTGATATCAGGTGATTGTGCACTAGAGATATTCCAGAAGTTAAGGTTCAACGGAGACACTCTCCAAGAGAGAAGTCTCTTTGGGAGATCTAGAGTGAGATTCGGACCCAATATCCTCACTTGTTCGACGCTTCAGGTACATCCTAATGCTTTACTTTTGCAAATGAAAGTTCTTTTAGTAATGGATATTATAATGACCCTCTAGGCTATTTTCTATGTTTCTGCTTATTTTTACCATTTAGAGCTTTCCTTTAGTTGTCCTAAGTCATTTATGACTTGCTATAACTGATAGTTCATTCCTGGGAAGTTCGTTTGTTTTTTAGAGCTAATTCCCTATTTTGAAGTCATTGCTGGTTCAAATTGGCTACTTGGCAAAAACTTTAGTCAAATGACCTCGTATGTAAACTTTGTCTATTCCAATAGCTCCAAAACATTGATTTTAGGCTAGGTGAACCCTTGGTTTAGGTCCCAAGGCTTCCAGATTCATTTCAAGCTATTGGCTGGAAATTAAAAAAAATGGAAATGGTTGTGGGCCTACTTATTGTTGAAACTACCTCAGATGGAAATTGCAACTGTGTTATTAAGTTTGAAATTTTGAATTTGAAATGATAGCATAGTTTATTTGCATATACGGGATTTTGGATGAATCTCAAGGGGTAGGTGAAGACTTGAAAAAATTTCAAGTCTCAGCTGGTGCTGGTGCATTACTTTGGTCGCTTAATCAATATGCCAAGGCCCATCAAGTATCACTTAAGTGATGTCTTTGACTCTTAAGTGATAGTCACTTAAGCGGCCTAAGGTTGCTTAAGTAATAGGCTTGACGGAGATGAGTATCGTGTATACGAAGCCATTGTCGCTTACACGACATATGATGAGGCTTCCAGTGGCACAAATGTGACACCTAGTTACTTAAGTGATAATCACTTAAGTGACCCAGTGTGTGCTTAACCGACGATTATGGGCCTGGGAAGGGTATAAATACCCCCCTTAGCCCAATTTTCTCCATTTTGCATCCATTTTCTAGAAATTTTTAAAAAAGAAAAAGTTGGGAGTATCACTTTGGGTGATTGTGGAGCTTTAATATAATTAATTACACATTCTTCTTTGAATTTGTGTTAAGTTTCCATTAATTTCTTGATAGAATCCTTCATTTTTTCATATAATCCCTAGAATCTTGGTGACTTGATTTTAGCACCATTAGAGCTCGAATTCACCCATATTTGAGGATAAATATTCTTTGACAATAGAGGGATTTTGTGTTGGTTTCAAAAATATGATTCCATAAATGGGCCCCACATGGTATTTTTACATAATTTTGGACCCAAAGCACGATAGTGCAATATGCATATCACAATCATCGTTTTGATGAGTAGATTGTGATTTTGATAGCGTGGCATCTTGTTGAAGCTTCTTTGAAAGAAAAATTGGTGGTTTAGCAAATTCTTTGGGATTTTCTTCGGCCTCTTACCCTTTCTATAGATTAAGCTATTTCATAGTATGATTATGATATTATGCTAGATATAGAGTGGGATTTAGGTGTTGGAGGTATGATTTACACTATTTGGGTTAGTTGGATTGTTTAAGCTATCTTGAAATCGTAATTTAGGTGTTATTGACTTCGTTTCTCCTATTTTAGGATAAATTGCTATCTTAGGTCTAATTAGGGCTTATTTAACTTCTAGAAATGAATTTAGATACCTTAGCCTAGTCCGAGGTATAATTTGCCTAAAATAGATTTTAGGGATTAGAAGTGGGGCCCTCTGGCCCACCGTAGGACTAGAGTTTTGTAGATTTATTTACACATGATATACCCTTATTAATCCTTATTTTGGCACTTTGAAGATATTAAATGCTTATTGATCATGCTAGTTGAGTAGTTAAGAGTTAGCTCAAATTTCGGGTAAGTTTTGGTGGATAATTGTTGTGATTTAGTGATATGACTTATGATTTTAGTTTATTTACATGGTCTATTTATATGGTCTGTTGATATATGAGTTCCGGTTCAAGTTTGGAAATTAATGATGATATTTATAATAGGAGTTTCTATTCAAGTCCAAAAATTAATGGTGACGATTATAATAAGAGTTTAGACTCAAGTTCAGCAAATAATATTATAATGTTGATACAATTGAGGATGATATGATGATTATGGTATGAGTTCTAGTTCAAGTCGGACATTAGGAGTTGGGAATGATATGATTTATCATGGATAGTTGATGGTTATAACTGATATTCGGTATGTTATTGATCTTCGGTTATTTATTTCTCTTGATTGTACCCGCCAGGCTTGTGGAGGCTTGCGTTGGGTTATTCACTTTTTGGAACTTATTGACTTATGGGGGATAATTTTGTAGTTGTAGCTATGTGATCTTTACATTACTATTCTGAATTTATTTATTTATTCATGTACAATAGTGTTGGAGCATATTTCTAGGTTTGCCCTATTACCTTGACTTGTTTTACTTTATCTTGTATTTTGTCATATTTATATCATGATTTAGTTCAGTTGGCTGATGATGTCTACTTAGTACCCTTGGTTTTGGTACTCATACTACACTTTTGTACCTTTTTGGTGCATATCCAAGTACTAGTCGCCGTCATTAACGTGATACTCGTTAAGGGTTGATTTTGGAGATAGGGTGAGTTCTCAAAGTTGGAGTTTTCCTTTTTCCTTCTACTTATCTATGTCTAGTATTTTATTTTTTAGAAAAATTGTACTTCCCTATCCAGTACTTATAGTTTATTTGTAGTAGCTTTAGTGTCGATATTATTGAATCTGAGGATGGTTATTGCTCTTTATCTATCTATCTGACTATTATGAATGCCTTATTGTTGTTTTAACTCTTTAATTTTTTATTTTTGGCTGTTAGGCTATTTTCTACCATGTTAGCCCATTGCTTATAGCTTTGGGCTACCGTTTGGTTTACTTACTGGCAGGATAAAGTAGGTGGCATCATGTCTCGTAAATCGGGTCATGACACTAAGGCATCCTTGACTCAATTCCAACTGCCATTAACAATTTTTCTTGAGTTCTTGATCTTGCAAGTCCAATCATAGTAGAGAAGGGGTGGAGAAGGAATGAAAAAAATAGGAAAGAGAGACTTATATACTGCCAGGGCAATGCTCTTCATAAATAAGATGCCAGACAGGACCAAGGCTTCACAAAGGCAGTCGGTCCACCACAAACTCAAAGGGTAATGTTGAGCCATTAAGGATGGCTTACCTTTCGCAAATGTGATGGCTGGACTATGAATGTGAAGTCCAGAAATCTTGCCTATTGCAATGTAACCAAGGCCACGCAAACGCAAAGGCTAAATTGGCCTGCCACAGAAGCTAGAAAACTAGCAAATGCTCAAGTCCTTACAGACTTCGGTCGAGGGCTCAAGATTTATTTGGAACCCCATGCACTTAAAAGAACTATGCTACCACACCAAATTTGATATTCCAAACTCAACGAAACTATTAAAATTTCCATTCGGGGTTGTTTTGATTAAATGTGGGTCCCACACCCATAGTTTAGTTTTAACCAAATTCTAACTAATTGCTCAAAATGAGTGTGAAAGCCTTGAGACCCGAACCAAGGGTCCTCCTAGCCTAAAATTTACATTTTGGAGCTAAAGACGCTATTAATATTCTTATCTGAGGTTGTCTGCAAAGAATTTTAGTCTGAGACCAATTCCTTAATAACAAAAGATCCAAAATAGTAAAATAATCTTAAAATCCAAATAAACTGCTTGAAAACTAAACTATCGGCTCTGGTAAGTCGTAAATGACATATAGCTACTGCGGAAGGCATAAAATGTTAAAAATATGCTGAATTTGAGAAAATGACCTTGAGGGTTATTACAAGAAGTATAGTATAAGTACCAAACACACGATACTCAGTAGGCATAGACCGACTGAGATCTAAAGATAAATGTAAGCATAAACAACGCGAATGGTAAGGATACACATTACTAAAACCTAGAGGAAAAATGATATACAATATGAGTAACTAGAGAAGAAAGTGCTAACCTGAGGGAGATAATCTAATGGTTTAGCACTCTAAAAATAGCACTAAAGAAAGATGTTGATAGTAGTAGCCGCAGCCTGTGTACCCAAAGTAATAGAAACAACAAGATATACTAACATTAGAACTGGTAAGACTAAAGAAAAAAGGTCCACAAGATACACCTAAACTACGAGTACATGTTAATATTCAACCTTCAACAAGCTATATAGTAATAATTAAAAAATAAGCTAATCTGACTGGCTTCTTATATGTTTGTATTTGGAAGACATAAATAATACAAAAATGCCCCCACCATTTTGTATTACTTGGCCTCTGTTGGAATGACATACTCATTAAGAGTTTTTAGTTAGATGTTTATATTGCTAAAAAAGCTTATAAATTGTGCTTTAAAACTCTAAATTTGACTACAACTACTTTATAAAGCTATTTAATAATAAGGGTGGTATGAAAAAATAATAAAATTCTCTTGATTTATTAAAATGGACAAGTAAAATAAAATATCTATTTTTTATATACGAGCCAAGTAAAATAAAATGGATCATCTTTATTGAATAAAAAAAAGTTATATTCAAATCAAAGATAAAAGTTAAAAATAACATATAGTAATAAAATTGGAGGAAGCAAAGAGAAAGAAAAGATTTAGAGAAGTTTAATTCTCTTCGTCCATTTCAAGTGTCTTACTTTCGTTTTTGATCTGTTCCAAAAAAGAATGACTCTTTTTTACATCAGTAGGTTTTTCAATTCTAACATTTTACATGGTAAGTTTAAGACTAGAAATCTTTAAAAACCATACACATCTTTAATTTAAGATTATAAAATTTTAAAATTTTTCTTATTTTTGAAACTTCATGTCTAATCAACTAAAACTCTTAGTAGGAGTGTGGCAATACTTTATTTAAAATTTTGGGTTAAGCATCTAGTATCCCTCTGAACTATGACTAAATTTTCTATGACACACTCCAACTTCACAAGGGTCCTATTACCCCTCTTCCTTGGAACTCAATTTATTGCATTTTTGTCACTCCTTTTAGCTAATGTGGCACCATTTTATCTAATGTGGCACCTTTGACGTGGGCCTTATTTTATGTAATAAAGGTTCCATGTCAGCACAAAAAGGTGACAAAAATATGCTAAAATATGACAAAAATATCTAATAACCTGCTGATACGTGGAGCACTTAGCTATAAGCTCTGCGTTATCCTTCTTCATCCCACTCCACCAATAGATCTCCCGCAAATCGTAGTACATCTTAGTGTCCCTTGGATAAATAGAGTAACACGCACCATATGCTTTTGCAAGAATTCATTGCCTCAAGTCATCTACACCTGGCATACATAGCTGACCTTGGAAACACAACCAACCATCTCCCCCTTGGAAGAAAACCTCTACTTTCTGATATATGACTGACTCCTTCCACTTAACTAGACTGGGATCTCTTTTCTGCTTTTCCTTTACCCCAGAAACAAAAGATGATTCTTAACTATTCTGTACCCATACGCTACCCTCTGATGAATCGACTAAGCGGACACCTAGTTGGGAAAACTGATGAACTTCCTAAGCTAATTTCTTCTTACCACTCTAAATATGAGCAACACTACCCATAGACAACCTACTGAGAGCATCATCCACTGCATTAGCCTTTCTCGGATGATACATGACACTCATGTCAGTCTTTTAACAACTCTAACCACCTCATCTAATGTAGGTTCAGGTCTTTCGGAGAAAATACATACTGAAGGCTTTTATGGTCTGTGAACACATCAACATCCACTCTATACAAATAGTACCTCCAAATCTTTAAGGCAAACACCACCACTGCTAACTCAAGATCATGAGAGGGGCAGTTCTTTTCATGGGGCTTAAGTTGTCTAGAGGCATAGGATATGACCTTACTTCTCTGCTTCAAAACACACCCTAAACCAACTTTGGAAGCATTACAATATACCATAAATCCATCTATACCATCTGGTAAAGTCAAAACTGGGGATCTATTGAGTCGAGTCTTCAACTCCTAAAAACTTTTTTCCCTAGAATTTGACCACTAGAACTTGACTTTCATTTGAGTTAATCTGGACATAGAGGATGTAATACACGAAAACCCTTCCACAAACCGTCAGTAATAGCCAGCCAAACCTAAGAAACTCCTGATATCTGATAGAGAGATGGGCCTGGACCAGTTTTTTACTACTTCTATCTTTTGAAGGTCAACTCTAATTCCATCATCGGAAATGATATGACCAAGGAAGTCTATTGATCTTAGCAAAAATTCATACTTAATTTATCGAACAACGGATGGGCTCTGAGAGTTTGTAATACTGTTCTAAGATGGTCTGAATAATCAGTCTCACTGCGGAAGTAAAAAAAGAATGTCATCAATGAAGACTATGACAAACATGTCGAAGTACTGCTTGAACACGTGGTTCATCAAGTCCATAAAGCCTACTGGAGCATTGGTAAGATCGAATGACATGATTAAAAATTTGAAGTGACCATACCGTGTTCTAAAAGCTGTCTTAAGAATGTCACATTCTCCAACTCTCAGCTGATGATAGCCTGATCTGAGATCTATCTTAGAAAAGTAACTGGCACCCTGAAGTTGGTCAATAATTCATCGATTTTGGTAAGTGGATACTTGTTCTTTATTGTGACTTTATTTAGCTAACAATAGTCTAAACACATTCGAAGAGAACCATCTTTCTTATGCCTGGATAGAACTGGTGCACCCCAGGGGGAAATGCTGGGTCTGATGAATCCCTTATCTAGGAGATACTTCAACTATTTTTTTACTTCTTTGAGTTCTGATAGAGCCATTTTGTATGGAGGAATAGAGATAGGCTGAGTATCCGGAAAAAGGTTAATTTTGAAGTAATTTCCCTCTCGAGAGGAACCCTAGGAAGATTTTTAGGAAAAACATCTGGAAATTCACATGCTACTAATACTAATTCAAGATTAAGGGTCTCTGAACTAGAATTTTGAACTCGAAAGAGATGGTAGATACATCCCTTAGATATCATTTTTCTTATCCTAAGGTATGAAACAAGTTGACCCCTAAGTGCTGAGGTACTACCCCTCAATTAATGGATAGGATCATTCAAAAACTAAAAATACACAATTCTGTTTTTGCATTCAACTGAAGCATAACATGAATAAAGCAAATCCATGGCAAGAATGATGCCAAAATCTATCATCTCTAATTCTAGTAAGTCTGTTGAAGTAACTTTCTGAGATACCATAGCTGGACAATTCGTATATACCTACCAGGATATGATAGATTTACCCACTGGGGTAGAGACTGAGAAGGGCTCTACTAGGATTTTGAAACTGACTCCAAAGTCATTAGCTATATAAGGAGTTACAAAGGACAAAGAAGCTCATAGATCTATCAAAGCATAAACATATAAATGATAAACTTGTAACATACCAGTGACCATATTAGGAGCAATTTACTGATCCTGTCGAGACTGAAGTGCATAGAGTCTATTTGGGCATTGCCAACTGGTGGCACTGGAAGTGACACCCTATTGATTCGAGCGACTGGACTGTGTTGAAGGATGATTATAATAACCTTGAGAACCTGACTGAGGACAATATTTAATCCTATGGTATGGCTTTCCATATTTAAAACACATATTTTTGCCAGCTCTGCAGATACCCTGATGGTTTCTACCATATTTTTGGCAAAGAGGGTTTGTTCGGGCACTGCTAACACTACCCTAAGGTTTAGGGCCTGGTGCCCTATCTTTATTACCGTCTCTAAATTTTGGCACTAGAGCACTAGTTGAGGATGAAGCTAGAATTGAAAATTTTTGGAAGAACTGAGAATGATTTTCACCCATAGACTTAGGCTGAGTGACGTTAAAGCTACCTATTCTTGCAGTCTTGTTTTCTCTCTCCTTCTTCTTTTCAACCTTTTCTATCTACTGAGCATGGACCATTAGCCTAGATATGTCCATCTCCTTAATCAGCATTGTGGTCTGGCAATCCTTGACCATACTGTTAGACACACTAGACATAAACTTACTCATCTTAGATCTGCTATCTGTTACCACATGAGGAGCGTATCTAGCTAATTGAGTAAACTTAAGAGAATTATCTTTTACTGTCATGTTTTCCTACTTTAGGTGAATAAAATCCAAAACCTTCACTTTCCTCAACTACAGTGAGAAGAACCTATCCAGAAAAGCAGTATCAAACTCTTCCCATTCTATGGACCCTGCATCTGTGACCCTTTCTGCCTTACACTCTTGAACCATGAGCGAGCCACATCCTACAACTAACATGCGGCCAACTCAGCACTCTCAATATCAGTCACCCCCATAATATGTATGACTTTTTGAACCTGATTAAGGAATTCCTATGGGTTCTCATCTGACTTAAACCCAGTAAAGGATGGAGGATTCATTCGGGTAAAGTCCCAAATTCTAGTTGCAGTAGTATTGACCACTGGGTTGGCCAGAACGACAGCTGGGCATTCATTTTGGGCTTTCACGGAATGAGCTAGAGTGGTAAAAGCTGAACTATATCCTATGTGGGAGACATGCTCGTCCAGGGGATCTGCTTGAACGAGCAGAGGTGTTGGCCGGTTTCCTTTTCTCTTTTCGTTCTTCTTTCTGGGAGGCATATTCTATAAATAAAAGTAAGAAAAGAATTAGACTGAGAGAGTAACTTGAGCTCATGCGAGTGAATTAGATTGAGAGAGTAACTTGAGCTCATGCTCACTCGCATGATATGAATATTGGAAGAAAGGAAACTTTCCCTAAAAATGCCTCATAGCCTCTTGTCCATAAGTGTTGTACGCTACACACCTATACACAAGACTCTACTAGACACAAATTTAAGATACCCTAGGACTTTGTTGAACTTTAGGCTCTGATACAAAGTTTGTAATGCCCCGGGTCTATACCCCGGATGCTACACGGTGCTTGCTACCCTGAAGGACCACAAGCTAACCCATGACCAGTACCTGCTATGAGCACTGAATAATAATAATAAAAGTAATGCAGAAAATAGGCTAAAATGCCATAAAATTCAAAATCTAAAATACTAGTAAAATATAACATCTGATAAAAATATTCAAAATACTGAATAAAGTTTGAAATAGTCTAGTATAAAAAGCCTCTAGCTGAACTATCTGAATTGTGGAGTTGATAAGACCAGGCCCCAACTAACTCCAACTACTAAAATACTTAAATAAAAAAAACATATCCCCGATAGATGAGGACTCACTACTAAATTGGACACCGCTGGTTGAACTTGAATCTATCTATACGTGGTCAGGAACCTGAGCATCCAAACCTTTGATATGAGATATCATAGCGTAAAGAGAAAGTATGCGTCAGTACATAGAATTTACTGGTATGCTAGATGAGGTAAGGCTGAATGCAAGGGTCATATGCATGAATAGTTAATAACTGAATGATATAATATAATTGATAATAAGAACATATAGATAGCTGAAAAATGCTATAAATACTGAGTATACAATCCTGTGCATATACGTGCATACTGTATTTGTGTATTTACTAAAGCTAAATATTAAGTTCAGATAATTGGGAAACTAGTATCTGAAGTTATTGATAACTGAATTACTTATAACTGAATGTCTGTATCTGATAGTCTCGATTTGGTAGAACTGAATTGAGTTCTATACTGAGGCTAAAACTGAAGCTGTGGGAAGCAAACATCTAACCTACATGCCTCTCTCTGAACTAATTGGGTTCCAACCTGTAACCCCAGCTAGAAAGGTATCAGTACTATTCCACGGGTAAAGACAAGCTGAAGAGTCATTCTTAATATGGAAGGTGCTCTAAATGAGAATGGTGGTACCCTCAATTTGGCAGGTAAAACACCTCATCAACTCTCAATCTGGCAGGTTGATGTCTCAACCTATGCTGGCTATGTATTTTTGGAACACAAGTATTGCTTATTAGGATGACACCCTCTACTGGCAGGTAAGTCCCTATCCTTGGGTTAACTAGGTGTTAAATCCTACTCCCAAATGAATAGACACTGAACGAATTTCTAAACTATAATAGGTTGGACTGAACTGTTAATGATCGTGTCATCTGACTAAACAGGAATGAGTTCTCTGAGTTTTGATGTCTGACTGAATATACTGAGTTCTGTACTAACTGAGTACTACTGGTCATGATATTCTTGAGACTATTCTATAACTACTATAGCTCTAGGTCAATAGCTAGATTTTTGGGCATTAACTACCCCCAGGACTTGATAGCATGAAAAGTAAAGCATGACACGATCTTGAAAACATAACAATGTTCACTGGTCCATAATTCATTTATATAGACATTCTATCAAACACTTTTAAGTCATAAACTTATACACATACTAGCATGTCATGATTTCACCATTTACTTCACATGGACATTCTATCAAAAACATGGAGAGTGAAACTTAATGCATATAACCATGGTAACACATAAACATTGTAACTACAACACCTGAACTTGCTAATTCAAGGATTATAACTTAGGAATTTCATGACTTGATATACATACTATTTAACTTCATGGAATCTTGCAATTAATCATGGATTTAAAACTCAAATAATGTCATAAACATGAATACAATCCACTTTAATCATATAAATCATGAATCATTAAGCTTGTAATTTTTAAAAGAGATTCTTGGACTCTATGGGTGAAAGGAACCCATAGATGAACACCTAACATACCTTGGTAGTTAAATTCGTGAGGATTGATGGTGTGTTCTTAAATCTTGAATTTGAAATTAGATCCCCTAGGATTTATTCTTGAGAAACTTTAAGAAATAATGAGGGATTTTACCTTTAAGAAGGCTTAATCTCATGTTTTGGGGGATGATATAAGGTGGGAAAAGACCCATTTATCCCTCTGAATGTAGAATTAAAGAGCAGAAATCATGCCTAGTGATGCGTGGAACGACGCACTGCATCGATGGCATCGATGTTATGACTAATATGCTGCATCGAGTTTGCATTGGTTAACTAGAATCTGCACCTTGAGGCTGGGAAAATATTTGTCGATGCGATGGGCAATGCGGCACATCGAGATCACATCGACCCACTATTTTGGCCATCCAAACTTGATTCAACCGAGGTCCAAAAAATTTGAAAATCACCTGAAGTGACCTATTAACATACCTAATCATGATTCAATCCAAGTATCAACATTTTAAGGTCATATGGGTCATGAAATAAGATCGTCAACTTATGAAGAATAAAATAATTCTAAGTGTTAGCACCTAGCTGAAATTTCTAAGTCTAGGACCTCTTTTCATGCTCTAAAGGATTGAGTTAAACTTAGGATTTTGCGGGGTCTTATACCAATTGTCACAAAATTAACCTAGAATTTGATACAACTTTGTAATTAACTAAAATCAAATAATGACCAACACTAAGAAGGTTAGGACTCCAAAGCAAGCCTCGTCAGAATTCTACAGAAAATCAGGCATAGTTTCCCCAATTTTTGGGCCTATCAAGAAAATTTTCTTCTTAAAAATAACAACCCAACTAGTCAACATCATAATCAATATATCATAACACCAACACAATACACCAAAATCTTCAACACCCATTCAACACAAAAAATAATATGAAATCCACTCCAAACTATGAGAAGAAGTTAATTACTTCACAAATTAAAATAATGAAAGAATACTCAAACTCTAAGGAAGTAACTATGGAGAGAATCTAAGAGTTTCAAAAAGAAGATCATAACAAATAAATAAACTCTTTCCCATATGAATAAGTGTGGGGCTCACCAGGAATATGCCACTCGAATCCTCTAGTTATAAAATCCTTACAGACATCATATATGTCCTTTGTAAAAACAATTATTAGGAGTGAGATAGTATCTCAATGATTAATAATAATTAACCATAACTATTTTAATGGGGACAAGTCATAAAACATCATGAAATAAATGCTATTTTAGAAAATAATTATAATATAAAGTACCATTTGTTTCATATAAGTAAGATATGCTAATATCTCAATAATAAACTTGAAATATCCTGGGTTTTGGTCCTTACAAATTTCCATAGTTTTGAGCTATGGATCATTATACGACTCAGTATATTAGTCATATGGTGAGGATATGGTTCAGGTGACCTAACTCATATGTTGTCCAGTATGTGGTGGAGAGTTTTCCATATGGGTACGGGTTGGTGGTGATGAGTCATATGGTTAGGGTATGAGTGGTATAGTGAAGTCGTATATTACCCAGTGTCCAACCCCATTTAACTTTATCTTGGATATGGTTTGAAGGTACTAGTCGAATTATATTGATATAACTTAGGCAATGGGTTTCGTATAGTGGACAGTGTATGATGTCCAACCTTTTGATCAATGTACGAGTGGAGGGTACCACTCATATGATGTGGGTACGAGTGTGGGGTCCATATCATACCCTTCTGTGGTGATTTTTATAGTTTAAGTTGGGGCATTCTAGATATTTCCCCTGTTAACCCTTTTTGATCCCATGACTTAAAACACTATTGAGAGTTCATTTACCCTATTATTCTTAATCAAAAAAACACTTTAAACACTCTTCAATCTCTCTCAAGTCTTTTTGTTTAAGAAAGTCTAGGGTTTTCTTAAAATAATCAATTAAGGCTCTAAGAGGTGATTTCTCTATCTAATGCATATTACTCCTCCCTCATTGTTAGTTAAACTAAAGACATGTTTTAATCAATGGTTCTTATGACATAATTGTGATATTATTTTGGGTTTTGAAGTATTATTGGGGGTTTTGGTTGTTCTTTGGTGCATAATATTTTCCCATGTTTTTTCTTATGGTTTTCATCTTATAATGTTGGATTGAACATATGGTTGCATGGGAATGGTCAATTGTTTTATGGTTTTGGATTTGGAAACTATACACTCTTAATATGTTTGTTAAAATGCTATGAGAGTGGTTTTGTCACATAATTTGAATTTTATTAAAAATCTTGCATTGCATAATATGGTGATGTAATCCAAACTGGTTTAAATGGTTTTAAATTGATTGGAAAGGCCTTGGTTTCTATTTCTTTTGTTTTGGAAAACCTTGTGGGTACATGGGAGTCCCCCAAGTAATTTTATAATAAAGTCTATGGGGTATATGGGAATCCCCTAAGTGTTAGATAATGACATCCTTGCAAGCTATAGTCAGTATGACTATACCAATTCCTAATGCCTTGGTAATTAACTCTCGGGATTGGTGGTTTGGTTATGTGCTAAAAGGTTTTAATTGGAAAATAATGGTGGGTTGTGATAGCTAATTGTGATGGTGTGATTCTGATGGGCGGACACTGGAAACTCATGTTTGCCATCATGAGGCTTCGTTATGGTTACCATATACTTACAGGGTACATAATAATCCCCTAAATTATACTTGTATTTATGTATCATCGAGGATAAAGGTTACATGGTAATCCATGGCCTCTATGATATCTCCAGTTTGTGCGGCTGCATATACTGGGCCTATTTATGGGGTAACACTGGAATAATATACCCCATGGGTGGTTTTAGGATGGTCAAGATACACAACCCAGGTTATGATTTTAAATTCATGCTAAACCCAGTTCCCTTTCCCGACATGGAATATATTCATGTATAAATATGATTGCACTTGTTTACTTACTTGGTTTTATATGTCATCATTAATTTATCCTTGTTACTGAGTACATGCTAGCATTCATCCGCTAACCCATCTTTTGGAGCTATATCCCCATATGATGGAGGAACCAACAATACTACTCCTGCTTAGTAACTTGGATTTGTGAACAACTTTGTGTTAGATTAAAGTGGTGAGCTTCCATACTCTAGAATACTCCATTTCATGATATGGATTTCTCTATATACTTTTGTTATTTCTTAGCCTTTGGTTTTTGGCTATGGTCGGGGGCATGTTTAATACCCCATATGTTTCTAAGCTAGGAGACGAACCATTTTTCCTACATATAAAATCTCCTATCTTGTGATTCATAATTGAGTACATGACTTAAAATGAGTATCCTAGTGATAATATAGCTTATGATGCGTTAAGCATGTTCATATGAGTCACTTAAGGTAATACAAGCTAAGAGTTTTGGAATCCATCAAGTTTTAGTGTTTGATTTCATAAGGGTTATATTTGAACGAGTATAACTCAATATTAATGTGGTATTTCTTTATATTTCTACCCATCAAATTATAGAGAATTGAATTAGCTTTCCAATGATACAAATTTTATCAAAATCTGACACCCGAGCTATGAGTTATGGCTTTGCGAAGTAGAGTGCGTTGCCTAACCAATCTCACATGGCCACTGGAAAGCATATGCAATAGCATATACGACGCCTATGTAAATATAGGAGATAGCTTATACGGCGGCTATGTAGATATAGGTGATATCATATGCAGCACCTATGAAAATTTGGGCGATATCATATATGGCGCCTATGTAAATATATGTGATATCATATATGGCACATATCTTATGATTTCAGGTGACTTAAACACTCTGTTTTGAGTTATTTTGAGGGTAATTAAGTCTTTTAACACTCCTTACACGTCCTTAAACTTAACCCTATGAAATATATAGCTTTTAATTACATTACAACCCTACTAACATTTTAAGTTCATCATCCAAGAGCACTAAAAGAGAAAAATAACTAGGGTTTCATAATTAAGCTTAAAGATCCAATTTCAAGGAAATTCCTCCATCAATCATCAAGAATCTTCCTTCTAAGGTATGTGTCAGTTGATTCATGGACTCCTTTCATCCATGAAGCTAAATAACCATCTTCAAAATTATGTATTATGATGTTTATGTTGTTGGTGGTTGATGTTCATGTGGTTGGAGTTTGATGATGCCAAAGATGGGATCTTTGTATGTTTTGTGTGAGGATATGGTGGTCTTTAATGTATAAATATGTGAAATTGGTAGTTGAATATTTGTAATCTTGATGAATCCACCTATGCCTAAGATGTGCATATAAGGTGTTTGTGAAAATACCCAAGGGAATAGAAATCATGCTTTTATGACATAATAAGTCCTAAATGACTATTACATGTTCTAAGTTTATGTTGAACGTGATCCCCATGCTATTGTCTTGAATTGAAGATGTTGTATGAGATGCTCATAATATTGTTGTGATATGGAATGACCATGTTATTGAAGCCATGAGAGTATATACATGTTGTGTGCATTCCTGATCATGGATAGTTTGTTGAGAATCATTCTTATTATGAAATCCTTACTTATGTTATTGTGAATTGTGGACTCTACTCTTATGATCAAGTCAGTCATGTGTGTCTGTTTTCTTCCATCGAGTCCTGGGGGTACTTGTACCCGAAAACTATTGCTATGCGCCTAGAGCTAGTGTCATGTTTCAAGACATCCTCAGTCAAGCTATGCTCCATAGATTTCAGTTAGTCACGTGACTCAGAAAAACTCAAAAATCTCAGTAGTTCAGTAGTCCCAGTAGTTTCTGTACTCTCAGTCAGACCTCAGATCTCAAGTAGCTTTTTCGTCAGTCAATGGATCTCAGTGAATTCAGCTTAGTTCAGCTAAGAAAATATTATTAGCTCAGTTAATCAGTTTATAAATTAGTTCAATTTAGTTAGTCAGTTCAGAACAGTTAATCTTTTTAGAGTCTTTCAGTTGGGAGTAGGGACTAGCATCGAGCGAGTGTAGTGATGGTGGTTTTTCTTATTATAAAGGCAGAGCCATTAGCAGCAATCCCTTTACTCCAGAACTGCATAGCCAATGCAGGACAGGAGTCACCCATCAGATTAAGAATATACTTGACTATTATATTTCCTTAGGCTTGATTTCTTGTTCAGGGTCACCCGTCGAGAGGCTTAATGATAGTAGAGGTTTCTATCCGTGGCATAGTATTGACACTCTTCTAATTAGGGAAAAGATTTGACCCTACCATTATAGTATCGGGACATGTCAGTTTGGTTACTACCTCCCGCAGTCGTAGTTATAGTTACAGTTTCAATATCAGTCTTTAGAGAAGAAATCAGGAATTCGGACTATCAGATACAGTCATTGATCTGAGTAAGGAACTCAAATAGTTCTATTGATTCTTGGTCCTATATTCAGATGCTTATTATTAGATATATAGGTCACCTGGCAGACAGGCTTGATCTCAATCTCAGATTCAGTCAAGTATTCTCATTATCAGTTTTAGAGATCACTCGTTAGCTAGGACTGATCTTAGACTTAGATGTTCAGATACAGTTTGGAACTCAGATAGTTTTCCCAGAATTAGGACTGTTAGATACAGTCTCCATGTTATCAGTCATTCAGTATCTCAGTATCACGAAACTCATGTTGTCAGAGCTCAAACTCAAGTAGTCAGTATCTCTACCAGTTCAGTAGCAGTTATGTATGTATGTATGTCTTCTCATGCTCATATTAGTCAGCATGTTTATATATATAAACCCCATGCATTTAGCCTACCCCTACGTATACTTAGTACTTTAGTTATACTGACGTATTTGCGCTATGGTGCTTTCTTTTTATGTTACACCATAGGTTCTGACATGCAGATTCCAGATCAGCAGTAGCAGTTCAGTAAGAAGTGAGTCATCATCTTTCGAGGACATGATCGTCACATTTATTTTTCCAGTATTTCAGTTTATTTTCAGTTTAGGGAGTTAGTTGGAGATATTTTCCTTCAACTCCTTATTCAGACAGTTTAGAGGCTTTCAGATGATTATAGAGTTTTTAGATTTAGACTTTAGTATTTTTAGTTTTGTTTTGGTACTGTGATACTACCTTATTTCAGATTTTTTATTATTCAAGATTGAACCTTACGCCCTCTTTGTTCATATTTCTGCATTTTATATGTATATTATGCAGTTACAAGTACAGGTATTAGTCATGGGTTAGCTTGTGGTCCTTTAGGGTCATGAGCACCATTTAGCATTTTGGTTCAGAAAATTGGGGCGTTACAAACTTGGTATCAGAGCCTAAGGTTCAATAGAGTCCTAGGAAGTCTGAAAGCCGCATCTAGTAGTGTCTTGTACTTGGGTATGCTGGGCACCACATTTATGTACAGGAGGCTATAAGATGTTTTAGGAATAGTTTCCCTTCTTTCAGTACCCATATCGTGTCAGTGAGCAAAAGCTCAAGTTGAACTCTCATTTTAATCCTTGTTCTTCTTCTATTTGCAGAATATGCCTCCTAAGAATAGAAAAAGGAATCAGTCAGCCCGCAGCTCATCGATACTTTGAATGAGAATATGTCAAATGTAAAATTTTGGGCAGCTTTTCAGGCGCTAGTCCAGGCTATGACCACTAGTGTTCAGGGCAACCGATAGACTGCAGCCCCACCCCAGCAAGATGGGGATTCAGCTGCAGCCAGAATTAGAAATTTTATAAGAATGAACCCTCCAAAATTCTTTGGGTTAGTAACAGGTAAGGATCCACAGCTGTATCTAGAAAAGGTAAAGAAGATCACCCAAATCATGCATGTGTCAGAGGAGGAGAGTATGGAATTAGCATCTTATAGGCTGAAAGATATTGCTCATTATTGGGTAGTGTTGTGGAACAAAAGTAGAGAGGAAGATGTAACTCCCATGACTTGGCAGATATTTTAGGATGCCTTCTTAGATAAGTTTTTCTCGTTAGAGATGAGAGAAGCTAAGGTATAAGAGTTTATGAACCTGAGACAAGACTCTATGATAGTAAAGGAGTAGTGTCTTATGTTCAACCAATTAGCTAACTATGCTCCAGACTTAATAGCTGACCCCAGAGCGAGTATGAGCAAGTTTGTGACTAGTGTATCCGGGTTAGTATTGAAAGAGTGTATAATATCTATGCTCAATAGGGACATGGACCTTTCTAGGTTAATGATGAATACTCAGCAGATAGAGGCAAATAAGTCTAAGGAGGGGGAGAGATCTAATAAGAGATTCAGAATAGGTAGTTACAACTTTTCTCTGGCTGGGTCACTGGGTGGTAATCGTTCTCACCATAGTCAAAAAAATTCAGCCCCTGTTCCATCTTCAGCTAGTGCGTCCACACCTAACTTTGGAGATGTTAGTCATGGTGGGGTGCCAGGATCCAAAGCCCAGAGTAGTGTTAGATATGATCGTACTTATCCACTTTGTGGAGAGTATGGCAAGAATTATCTAGGTGCATGCAGAGCTAATAGTGAGGAATATTTTGGGTACGGTAAGCCAGGCCACAGAATGCAGGAGTATAGAGTGTTAGCTCAGAAAGGTAGAGATTCGCGTGAGCAGGCCGAAAATCCCAGCACCAATAGTGGTCAGCATCAGAATCTACTCTATTCACTCCAGACTCACCATGATCCAAAAAGTTTCCCCAATCTAGATTCGGGTATGTTATAAGTTTTTCATGATTATTGTATGCATTGGTAGATATCTTATGCTCGTTTGAGCTTATTTCCACATGAGTTAGTCAGTAATATTAATAGGTCTAGTTTAGTTCATGTATCATGCATTAGTGTCAGCTCTTCAATGTTTAGTTATAATCTAGTTTGTAGATGCCCTGCGTATCACCCCAGTATCTCAGCAAGGTAAATATTCCTAGAGGTACATAGTATCCCAAAGGGGAGATACCCCACCTTTTCTTGATTCTTTCATGTTCCCGTTATAAATTAGTTATCAAGTGCCATGGAATAATCAGTCAAGCTTTCAAGAGTCAGCTCAGTCAGATATTCAGGAATTAGATATACATGTTTAGTAGAGAAAGTACTATTTATCAGTATCTTTACTCATATATTTATATATCATGTCATTCATGTAATCATGCATTAGATATGCATGGATTCAACCTTTCAGTTGTGCATCAGATATGCATTCTCATTTTGAGAAAACTCACTTTATTAGAATCCTCAGTCTTATATTCATGAATCAGCTTCCCATGCATCAGATATCCATGTTCAATATGTTATGCTCAGCTTTCAGTCATGTCAGTCATGAACCCATGTTTCAGTAGTGTGTGTCTTGTACATACTTCATCTAATCATCTCTCCCTCCTCATTTAATTTCCATTCGAGGATTAATGTTCACAAGGGCGAGATATTGTAATACCCCATATGTTTCTAAGCTAGGAGACGAACCATTTTTCGTACATATGAAATCTCCTATCCTGTGATTCATACTTGAGTACATGACTTACAATGAGTATCCAAGTGATAAGGTAGCTTATGATTCATTAAGTATGTTCATATGAGTCACTTAAGGTAATACAAGCTAAGAGTTTTTGAATCCATCAAGTTTTAGTGCTTGATTTCATAAGGGTCATATTTGAACGTGTATAACTCGATGTTAATGTCGTATTTCTGCATATTTCCACCCATCAAATTATAGAGAATCGAATTAGCTTTCCAACGATACTAATTTTATCAAAATCCAACACCCGAGCTAGGAGTTATAGCTTTGCGAAGTAAAGTGCGTCGCCTAACCAATCGCACATGGCCACTGGAAAGCATATGCGATGCCTATGTAAATATAGAAAATAGCATATGTGGCGTCTATGTATATATAGGTAATATCATATGCGGTCCCTATGTAAATTTAGGCGATATCATATGTGGCGCCTATGTAAATATATGCAATATCATATGCGGCGCATATCTTATGGTTTCAGGTGACTTAAACACTCTGTTTTGAGTTATTTTGAGGATAATTAAGTCTTTTAACACTCTTTACATGTCCCTAAACTTAACTCTATGAAATATATAGCTCCTAATTACATTAAAACCCTACTAACATTTTAAGTTCATCATCCAAGAGCACTAAAAGAGAAAAACAACTAGGGTTGCATAATTAAGCTTGAAGATCCAATTTCAAGGAAATTCCTCCGTCAATCATCAAGAATCTTTCTTCTAAGGTATCATGAGTTGATTCATGGACTCCTTTCATCCATGAAGCTCAATAACAATTTTTTAAATTATGTATTATGATATTTATGTTGTTGGTGGTTGATGTTCATGTGGTTGGGGTTTGATGATACCTAAGTTGGGATTTTTGTATGTTTTGTGTGAGGATATGGTGGTATTTAATGTATAAATATGTGAAATTGGTGGCTGAATATTTGTAATCTTGATGAATCCACCTATGCCTAAGATATGCATGTAAGGTGTCTGTGAAAATACCTAAGGGAATTGAATCATGCTTTTATGACATAATAAGTCCTAAATGACTATTCCATGTTCTAAGTTTATGTTCAACGTGATCCCCATGCTATTGTCTTAAATTAAAGATGTTGTATGAGATGCTCATGATATTGTTGTGATATGGAATGACCATATTATTGAAGCCATGCAAGTATATACATGTTGTGTGCATTCCCAATCATGTGAGAGTTTGTTGAGAATCATTCTTATTATGAAATCCTTACTTATGATATTGTGAATTGTGGACTCTACTCTTATAATCAAGTCAGTCATGTGTGTCTGTTTTCTTCCATCGAGTCCTGGGGGTACTTGTACCCGAAAATTATTGCTATGCGCCTAGAGCTAGTGTCATGTTTCAAGACATCCTCAGTCAAGCTATGCTCTATAGATTTCAGTTAGTCACGTGACTCAGAAAACTCAAAAATCTCAGTAGTTCAGTAGTCCCAGTAGTTTCAGTACTCTCAGTCAAACCTCAGATCTCAAGTAGCTTTTTCGTCAGTCAATTGATCTCAGTGAATTCAGCTTAGTTCAGCTAAGAAAATATTATTAGCTTAGTTAATTAGTTTATAAATCAATTAAGTCTAGTTAGTCAGTTCAACGCAGTTAATTTTTTTAGAGTTTTTCAGTTGGGAGTAGGGACTAGCACCGAGCGAGTGCAGGGATGGCAGTTTTTCCCGTTATAAAGGTAGATCCGTTAGCAGTAATCCCTGTACTCTAGAACTGCGTAGCTAGCATAGGAAAGGATTCACCCATCATATTAAGGCTATACTTTACTATTATATTGCCTTAGGCTTGATTTCCTGTTCAGGGTCACCCGTCAGAGAGGCTTGACCATTGTAAAGGTCTCTACCCATGGCACAGTATTGTCACCCTTCCAATCAGGGCAAAGATTTGACCCCACCAGTACAGTATCGGGGCATGTCCATTAGGTTACTACCTCCCACAGTCACAGTTACAGTTACATTTTTAGTATCAGTCTTCAAAGTAGAAATCAGAATTAGGACTGTCAGATACAGTGATCGATCTGAGTAAGGAAATCAGATAGTTCCATTGATTTTTGGACCATCCTATTAGATAGGCTTGGTCCCATATTTAGATGCTTATTATTAGATCTATAGATCATTCGGTAGATAGGCTTGATCTCAATCTCAGATTCAGTCGAGTATTCTCATTATCAATTTCAGAGATTACTTTTTATCTAGGACTGATCTCAGACTTAGATGTTTAGATACAGTTTTGAACTCAGATAGTTTTCCCTAAAATTAGGACTATTAGATACAGTCATCCATGTTATCTGTCATGTAGTATATCAGTATCATGAAACTTATGTTATCAGAGCTCAAACTCAAGTAGTCAATATCTCCATGAGTTCAGTAGTAGTTAAGTATGTATGTATGTATGTATGTATTCTCATGTTCATATATGTCATCATGTTCATGCTTATAAACCCCATGCATTTAGCCTACCCCTATGTATACTCAGTACTTTAGTTGTACTGACGTATTTGCATTATGGTGCTTTCTTTTTATGTTACACCATAGGTTCTGACGTGCATATTCCAGATCAGCAGTAGAAGTTCAGTAAGCAGTGAGTCCTCATCTTTCGATGACATGATCATTATATTTATTTTTCCAGTATTTCAATTTATTTTTATTTTAGGGAGTTAGTTGGAGACATGTTCCTTCAAATCCTTATTCAAACAATTTAGAGTCTTTCAGATGATTATACAATTTTCAGATTTAGACTTTACTATTTTCAGTTTTGTTTTGGTACTGTGATACCACCTTATATCAGATATTTTATTATTCAAGATTGATCCTTATGCTCTCTTTGTTCATGTTTCCATATTTTATATGTATATTATGCAGTTACAGGTACAGATATCAGTCATAGGTTATCTTGTGGTCCTTTGGATTCATGAGCACCGTGTAGCATTCTAGTTCATAAAATCGGGGTATTACAGTATGTCTCAATTAGATATTATTTTAATTTTGGATAGAGGCTTTGTTAGACTACTTTGGGTTTAGATGGGAGTTGTTGGTATTGGTGTCAGCCTTGGCATTGGTATTGGTATAGAGGCTAACACCATTTGGATGTATTTGAATTATGATTGTTCTATCTTGTTATATGTTAAAAGATTATCACACATAGGGTGTAGGACAGTTATGGTGGGGTATTAGGGGTGGTCTCTGATCTCAGTTGGTCTTGAGGCACCTGACATGATTAGAACCTAGGTCAAGTCATGTCAGATTTATATCAGAGCCCTAAGTTCTTTGTTAATTAGGAGTCTAGAAAGCCATGTCAAGTAGAGTCTCTTTTAAGAGTATGTAGAGCACCACACTCATAAAGGAGAGTCTACAAAGCATTTAGGAATATTTCTCTTTCTTGTGTTCTAATTCCAAGATATAGAGTCTGAGCCCTAAATTCTTCTCTAATTCCTATTTATTCGCTTTTTAGATCATGCTGGATGATTTGAAGCTCACAAAACTCCTCTATCCTAACTGGTGACAATGTTAATGAAAATGCTCTACTCATAGGATCTGTACTTAGTCTAGGGGTCAATTACCAAATTATTCTAGAGTTACACCAATTCCTTATAATCCCTCTCAAACTCCTCAGGTTGTATTGATGAATGTTGAGTTTCATCAGTTCATTAACATATTAATGCAGTTTATAGCTACTCAGTTTGAGTGTGGTGTTCTTGTTACTCCATCTCTTGAGGCCACAAGGGTTGGCCAATTCATGAGTTTGAACCCTCTGACCTTTATGAGTGTTAAGGTAGAGAAGTATCTTTAAGATTTTCTGAATGAAATGGAAAAGATTTTCAAAATTATGTATGCCACGAATATGGAAGGTGTAGAGTTTTTCTCCTACCAACTGAAAGATATGGCTTACTAATTGTACGATGAATGGGATTAGGGTAGGGGTGACGATATTGAGTCATCTTTATGGGAAAATTTTTTAATGCTTTTTTGGACTACTTCTTTCCTCATGAGTTAAGTGAAGCAGAAGTGGAAGAGTTTGTTAATTTGAAGTAGGGTAAGATGTCAATGAAAGAGTACACCTTAAAGTTTCACCAATTATCAGGGTATGGTCCAGAGTTGGTTTCTGGTATGAGAGAGAGGATGAGGAAGTTTGCTTTTAGTTTTTTTGAATACTTATTTGGGAAATTAAAGTAGCCTTGTTTATCAAGGGCATAGATTTCTCAAAGTTGGTGGTATACATGCAAAAGATAGTGGAAGAAAAAAAATTAGGTTGAGATAGTAGAGAGGCAAGGTAAGAAGTTTAGGTTCTCTAAGTAGTGTGGTAGCCAACAATAGAGTGGTAAGGATGGTCGTAAGTGGCCCAAGAATAAGTGGGGTGATTTGGGGTCTTATTCGATAGCTAGTGGTCCCTACCTGAAGCCATCGAGTTATAGGCATTTCTATGGTGGTGACAACTTTAGGGAATAGGATGACTAATCTCAGGCTAGTGGGTCTCAGTCAGCTCTATTATATCCTTCTTGTAGGTTTTATGGTCGATTGCATCAGGATTTTAGTGATGAGGGAAGGGACAAGTGCTTCAACTACAGTTAGCTAGGGTATATGCTTAGAAGTTGTCTTGTCGGTAAGGCTGCCTTTGGGGAAAATGAGGTTGATGTTGCCTCATATTTAGCTACGGCTCCAAAAGATGCACCATCTGGCTTTGACACTGGTTAGAATCGTGTTTATGCTCTTACTACTCGTTAGGAGTCCGAGGCATCGCTTGATTTCATGACTGGTATGTTGAAACTCTTGAAACTCTTTTCTTATGATGTGTACTATTTGCTTGATTAAAGATATACTCTATTTTATGTGACCCTATTTATGGCTATACATTTTGGTTTTGGTTTGAAGTGTATTTTAGACCCTTTTTCTATTTCTACTCGGGTAGGTGACCCTATGAGTGCTAAAAGAGTCTATGGGCATGTGTGGTATCAGTTGGTAGTAAGAAATTTTGGTAGATTATTTTGAATTATATATGGTGGATTTTGATGTCATATTGGGGATGGATTGGTTAAACTTATTCTATGCGTCTCTAGATTGTCAGTCCCATAAGGTTATCTTTAATTTTCTTAATGAGCTGATTATTGAGTGGGAGGATGGTTTCCTAGATCCTAAGGGTAAGTTCATATCATATCTTAAAGCTCAGAGATTAATCTCCAAGGGGTGTCTCTATCATCTAGTTCAAGTTAAAGATTCTAACTCAGAGAGTCCTTCTTTGCATTCTATCTCAGTGTTGAATGAATTTCCTGAGGTCTTTCCTAATGACCTTCTTAGTGTTCTCCTGATAGGGAGATTGAATTTGGGATTGATCTTGTTCCGTACACTTGTCTAAATTCTATTCCCCCTTATAGAATGGCTCTGGCTGATTTAAAGGAGCTTAAGGTGTAGCTAAAAGATCTTTTAGATAAGGGTTTCATCTATCCTAGTATGTCTTCGTAGGGAGCACCGGTGTTATTTGTGCATAAAAAATGGTTTCCTTTGGATATGTATCAATGATTGATAGTTAAATAAGGTGATGGTAAAGAATAAGAACCCCTTCAAAGGATAGATAATTTGTTTGATCAGTTCCAGGGTGTTAAGTATTTCTCCAAGATTGATCTTCGATTCGGGCATCATCAGTTAAATATTTGGGAGGTGGATATCCTTAAGATTGCCTTCCGTACTCGATATGGGCATTCTGGGTTTCTGGTTTTGTCTTTTGGGTTGACCAATGCCCTATCGACGATCATGGATTTAATTAATAGGGTCTTCTATCAATTTCTGAATTTATTCATCATTATATTCATAGAGGATATCTTGGTGTACTTAACGAGTGAGGTGTATGAAGTCGATCACCTATATTTTGTGTTGCAGACCTTGAAAGGACATCAGTTATATGCCAAATTCTTATGAGTTTTGGTTGAATGTTGTCACTTTTTTGGGTCATATTATTTCTAGTGAAGGGAACATGGTAGATCCACAGAAGGTTTCAATGGTTAAGAAGTAGTCTAGACCCACGACTCCAACCAATATTTGGAGCATCTTGGGTTTAGCTGATTACAATAGGAGGTTTGTAGAGATTTTTTCTTCTATAGCTAGCCCGTTGACTCAGTTTACACAGAAAGAGCTTAAATACCAGAAAAGAAGATGGCTTGAGCTGCTTAAGGATTATGACATGATTCTTCACTACCATATAGGTAAAGCTAATATGGTTACTGATGCTCTTAGAAAGTTGTGCATGGGGATTTTAGCTTATGTGGATAAGGAGAATGGGGAGTTGGCAATAGATATTCACCATTTGGTAAACCTTTGGGTTCATCTCCTGGACTCTGAGGATGGTGGAGTATTCATTCAAAAAGTAGTGTAGTCGTCTTCTGGTGATGAAATTAAGAAGAAGCAAGTGTTAGATCCTGTGTTGATTAGGATCAAGGGTGACATTGTTGGGTAGAGAGTGATGGCCTTTGATATTATTGCTGATGGTAATTTGAGGTACCAAGGGAGCTTATGCATTCAAAGCGTCGATAGGTTGCGAGAAAAGATCTTGACTGAAATTCATGAGTCGCGCTATATTGTTCATCTCGGTTTGATGAATATGTATCATGACCTCAAGGAGATGCTTTGGTGGAACTATATGAAGAAGGATGTAGCCATCTTTGTGGATAAATGTATGGTGTGTCAATAAGTAAAAGTTGAGCATATAAGGCCTGGAGGATTTTCTAAAGAAATTAAGTTTCCGGAGTGGAAGTGGAAAGTGATTAACATGGATTTCATTACCGATCTTTCTTGGTCTCGAAATTAATTTGATTCGGTTTTAGTCATCATTGATAGGATGATGAAGTCAATTTACTTTTTGCCAGTGAGGACTAATTTCTCGGCTGAGGATTATGCAAACTTGTATCATTATGAGATCGTGAAGTTGCATGGGGTGCCTGTTACTATGATTTCTAATTGTGGTACAAAGTTTACATCTCACTATGATTTCATAAAGGGTTGGGGTCTAGGGTTAGTCTAAGTACTGCTTTTCACACACAGTAGGTTGGGAAAGTAAAAAGGACTATTCAGACACTAGAGGATATTCTTGGTCCAGTGTGATTTTCTTTGATGGTAGTTTAGTTGAGTATTTACCTCTAGTAGAGTTTGCCTATAATAATAGCGACCACTCAAGCATTGGGATGGACCCATTTGAACAGTTGTATGGTAGGAGATATAGATCTCCTATTGGGTGGTTCTAGCTTGGTGAGGCAGATATGTTAGGCCTGGATTTGGTTAACCAAGCCATGGAGAAGGTAAAGGTGATTCAGGATAGGATTAAGGCCGCCCAAAGTCACCAAAAGTCTTATGCGGATGTAGGGCAAAGAGTGTTAGAGTTTGAGGGTGGGGATATGGTATTCTTAAAGGTATGTCCTATGAAGGGAGTGATGCGGTTTATTTAGAAGGGAAAGCTTAGTCCCTGGTATATTGGTCCATAAGCAGTTTTTAGAAGGGTTGGCAATATTTTGTATGAGTTAGAGTTGCCTTCTTGTTTGAGCTTCATTCATCTGGTATTCCATGTTTTTAAGTTGATAAAGTGTATGGGTGATCCATCTTAAGTCATGCCTATCAAGGATATTGGTATTTCAAATTCTTTGTCTTATGAAGAGTCCTAGTTGAGATCTTGGATTGGCAGGTTGGTCAGTTACGAACTAAGTACGTAGCTTTAGTAAAGGTTCTATAAAGGAACCACAAGGTCAAAGAGGATACTTGGGAAACGAAAGAGGACATAAAGTCCAAGTATCCATTCCTGTTTTCTGCTAATCCATATGGAAGGTATGTGTTCTTTATCATACTTTTGTTTTTAAACTTTGCTAAAGGAAAGATTGACTTCCTTGCATCTTTGTTTTCTATCTTATTTATAAGTTAGAGTTTAGGTGGTAGGGTGTAAATCGTGGTTGTACTACCTTATTCCATCATTCGAGGATTAATGATCCAACTGGGGGAGAATTAAATCACCCTGGGTTTTGGTCCTTGGAAATTTCTAAAGTTTTGAGCTTCTGATCATCATACGACTCACCATACTAGTCATATGGTGAGGGTACGAGTTAGGTGACCTAACTCGGATGTTGTCTAGTATGTGGTAGGTGAGTTTCTATTGTGGGTATAGGTTGGTGGTAACGAGTTGTATGTTTATGGTGTGAGTGGTATAGTGAAGTCATATTTTACCCAGTGTCCAATCCCCTTTAACTCTGTCACGGATATAGTTTAAGGGGGCTAGTCATATATTATGGATACGACTTGGGTAATGGGAGTCATATGGTGGATAGTGTGTGATGTCCAATCTTTTGATCAAGGTACGATTAGAGAGTACCACTTGTATGATATGGGTACGAGTAAGGGGTCCAAGTCGTATCCTCTTAAGGTGATTCTTATAGTTTAAGTTGGGGGCATTTTGGACATTTCCCCTCTTAATCCCTTTTGACCCCACGAATTATAACACTATTGGGACTTCATTTACCCTATCATTATCAATCAAAAATATTTTAAACACTCTCCAATGTCGCTCAAGGCTTTTGGTTCAAGAAAGGCTAGGGTTTTCTTCAAAGCAATCAATTAAGTATCTGAGGGGTGGTTTCTCTCCGTCTTCTTTGGTATCTAAGACATGATACTACTACTCATTGTAAGTTCAACTAATATATATATGTACGAATATGATTACACTTGGTTACTTACTTGGTTTTAAATATTGATGCTAGTGTCCACCTACTAACCCAGTTTTTGATGTTGTATCCCCATGAAATATAGAAATCGACCATACTGCTCCTCTTGTTCAGTGACTTGGATTCGGAGATAACTTTGTGTCAGATTGAAGTGGTGAACTTCCATACTCCGAAAGACTCTATTTTTCTTAATGATATAAAATTCTCTACATATTTTTGTTATTTCTTAGCCTTTGGTTTTTGGCTATGTTCAGGGGAATTTTTTGATCGGATATTTTTTTGAATTTGGATAGAGGCTTTGTGAGACTACTTTGTGTTGGCATAAGCGGTGTCTATATTAGTGTCAGTCTTGGCATTGGTATAGGTATTGGGGATGACACCATTTGAATGTATTTGATTTATGATTGTTCCATCTTATTATATGTTCGATGTTCATCTGACATAGGGTGTAGGGTGGTTATGGTACGGTATTGGGGGTGGTCTCCAGTCCCGATTGGACTTGAGGCACCTGACATGACTAGGCCCTGGTTCGAGTAATGTCAAAACTCAATAAGCATTGTATCTATCAAATATTACATGTTTAGGAGGTTTTCAAGAATGAATCATGTAATTAGTATGGCATTCTACTCCAGGAATAGCCAATAACCATGGACCACTCATAAAGTAGTCAAATATCATATCAGTAGGTCCCTACTCAAGGGTGATCAGTAACAATATGCAAGTTCTACCTTCCCACCAGCGAGGGTTGTAAAACAATCAGTAAATACAAGGTGCACCAGGTCTAATAATCCCGCCATTAGCTATGGCATTCAAATCAAGGTCTACTCGCAATTTATACTTTCATTGTAAACAATAGATATTTATATGAAAGCATTTTCAGAATAGTACATAACATTTAAAGTTAATATCAAATCATAACACATGTAAACTTGAATAAAGCATATGTCAAAAATAAATACCCAATTTCAGTATCATATCAAGTAAAAGACTTGCCCCATATGTAATTTCAAAGATTTTCATAATGGTTGTTTCATCAAAATCATGTATAAAATATGCAAGTTAAGAAACATAAATCTTGGGAAAGTTACTACTCATAGTATACTTGTCGGAATACCAAATTCATAACCTCGAACAATTGTTATTACTTCACCCGATTGAATCTATAATCATATCATATCAATATCTTGTTAATATTCTTCATCTAGGCTAAAAAACTACTTCAAATTATCCAACTCTAGAATTTCATAATAACTCTCAATTCATCAAATTTCATACCCAAAATCACACCATACTGTGCATATTTATTGTCTTTGATAATTAAAATTTTAGCATGCAAATTAAATTAACTAGACTATAAATCATGATACAGACATAGGAACGAATTTACCTTAAGCCCGTAAGAAATTTTCGGCCAATCCCCTTTTTTCTTGCCTACTTCAAACTTCTTTTCAAGCCAAAAAGGCAAGCTTGTCTTTTTTTTTTTCTTGATTGATGAAATTGTTGTGCTAAATTTGTATGATGATTGTTGTTGCTGCCTATTTGCAACTTAAAATGGCAAATCCTTATTGATCTATCTATTTCCCCTTTAATTCCTTAGATGGGTTTGGCCCATTTTTCTATTTATTCTTTTTTCTCTTGCTTTTTTTTTCTAAAAATGGAATTTTAGCCCATGGTCTCATATCTTAATTATTATTTTTTACTATTTCAACTACTAATACTCATTAATTAATGGTATGGGGTATTACATTCTCCCCACCTTCAAAAATTCGACCCCTAAATTTGAAAACAAATGCATGCCTGTTGACTGAAACAAATGAGGGTACTTGACTCTCATATCCTTTAAGAATATGGTTCTTCCATTTGAATTTCACGAAAACCAACTCTTTTGATATAACTTCCTTACTTGTCGATCAATAATGGCCACTTGTTCCTACTTAGAGGTTAAGTTCTCATCAAGTTGCAAGCGCCCCTTGGGGTTTTGGTACCAGGAAATTTCTTGGAGTTTTGTACTCACTGCCCTAGTTATGATTAGACCCCATGAGTCATAGGGTGTCTTGATGAGTCGTTAGGATGAGTCATAACTAAATTAGTAAGTTTGTGGCTAGATTCTGCTCTGAGTACAAGTGGCTCACTAAGAGCCACTAGGATGTGTGATATCGTTAGGTGTAATAATAGGGTATCTAGTGTATACCCCAATGTGGGTTCTATGTTGACTATTGCTGGACCGTATGAGTTGTAGGGTCCATTATGATTCCTTTGGCTGAGTCATAAGGTCAATAGTTAAAATACCCTTGGATTTGGCCTTCAGAAATTTCCTTAGGTTTGAGCTCACTGTCCTTGTTACAACTCATCATATAAGCTTTATGTGTGAGTATTAGTCAGGTGACCCAACTCGTAAGGTGTCTAATGATGGTGATTGGGATTCTATTGTGGTTACGACTTAGTGGTACAGGTCGTTAAGTTTGGTAATAAGTCATTAGGACGATCCTTCATCAAATCAAAAACTTAGTAACTTGACTTAGATCTGAGTATAAGTGGCTCACTAACAACCATGAGGATAGGTTACAGGTCATTGTGACAAGTCGTATATTGTCAAGCGTAAATCCCTGCGAATTCTGTCTTGGGTACGACTGGATCATACGAGTCGTATGGTCTGGTCACGATTAGGGCCAGAGAGTTGTATGGTGGACGGTGTATGGGTTTTCAACTCATTATCTTGCTGACACTCTATGGTACAAGTTGTATGTTGTGGTCATGAGTCAAGGGGTCGACTCATAACCACCTGTGGTATTTTTATAGTTTTAAGTTGGGGGTATTCTGGACATTTCCCTCTTTTAACTCCTTTGGATACAATGACATAAAACATCTTTGGGGACTTCATTAACCTATTATTCCCAATCAAACACTCTTAAAAATCTCTCAAACTCTCTATTCAAGAAAGAGGCTAGGTTTTCTTCAAGACAATCAATTAGGGGCTTCCAAGAGTGATTCTTTTTGTCTTCTTTGGTGTCTAAGGCATTTTACCCCTCCCTCATTTTTATTTTACAAAGAGCATGTGTTTTAATGTATGATTTTCATGATATTGTTATGGTTTGAAGTAATAGTTGGGGGTTTTGGATGTTCAAGGTTGAATAATGTTTCTCATGGTTTAATTATGTTTTCTTTCATGCTTTTTGTATGATTTTGACTTTGTAGGATACATGTTAGAGGTAAATATTTTTCAGGGTGTTATGGATTCCCCAAATTACTTTGTTATAGTTTTGAAACATATGTGCCCTCAATCAATTTGTTAAAATGCCATTGAAAATGATTTTATCACATAGTTTAACTAGTCTTGAAATCTTTGCATTGCATAAAAGATAATGGAACTTAAATTTGGTTTGTTTAGTTTTAAATGGTTTGGAAAGGACTTGGTGATCATGAAATTGATTTAATTGGAAATGTTGGAGTAAAATTAGTTTAATGGATTTGGTATGGCATAAATAGATAAACTTACAAACTCTTGTTTTGGTATGACGATACCAATGGTTAATGCCTAATAAAAAACACCTTGGTAAATGGTTGGAACATGCAAATGGTTTTAATATGGGACTAAAGGTGGAGTGTGTAGCAAAGACGTAAAAGGTGGAGGTCCTAGGGGGACCAATACTGGAAACTCATGTTTGACGATGTGAGGTTTGGTCATGGTAAGCAAGTGCATAATGTCACACTTTATATTTTGGGACATGTACTAGTCATCTCAAGTTTTTTTCTCTAGTCATGAGGCTAACACGCACTAGGGCCCTTTCATCAGGGGGAGCAGAACCTATATAACTCGTGGGTGGTTTTAGTATGACAAAGCTACATAACCCAGGTTATGGTTTTAAATGCATGATAAACTTTGTTCTCTATCCTGTCATGGTATGTTGATGAGTGGTGAATTTACCATTATTTTACACTCAACATTCATGCACATTACCATGATTTGAATGTATAAGTAAGACAAATTTGTGACTAAAGGCACTAATTTCCATATTTTCTAGGCATACAGGTCATGGGACACAAATATGTGGATTTGAGCTAAAAATAATCAAAAGGAGAGAAGAAATGTAGCTTGAAGACCTGGAGTAGAAACAAGCCTTAGTTACCACAATCGCGGTCTGAGGTCCGTAATTGTGGATAGTCAGGATAGCTCAACATACCATGATTTAGAGTTCTGACTATGGTTGCGGTAGTCGCAATCGTGGATAAGTATCAGAGATCGCAAAAAAGTGGGATTATGCCCAGAGGAGGAATTGTAAATTTACACAGTCGTTCCCAATCCCCTTAAGAAGTTCAAACCCTATCTCATAAAGAGGATCCCCAAATTTTTAGAACTCTCATCCACTATTTAGTTTACAATTTGAAGATACCATTTTGTTGTAATAATATTAGGGGTGAATAATACATTAGAGTACCTTCCAAGTGAAGGATTGGTAATTTCCTTTGAAGATTTGTTGAACCCTAAAGCTTATAATTTGCTTTCTCTTTATCTTTCAATAAATTAAGTTTATAGAGATTTAAGGTATATCCTTGCTTATTAATATTATGTGTATCTAGTTCTTCCTCTTAGGGTTATGTTAGAATAGGGTGAAAAGTGTGTGTGGGTTTTGATTTTTAGCTTAAAGTGGTAGTTCATGTTGTTGGGTTTTACAAATGCTTGATTGTAAAATGGAATTTATTGATGAAAACTTTGAATTTCCTAAATCCCCACATCATTCTTGAAAGAGGGATATGGGTAGCCTAGATCCTACAATTATCCTTTAAAAGGGTTGTAGGTGACATGAGCATTTGAGAAAAATAAGATGGATAATAGTTATTCCCCTTTTGTTGCCTTAGAAATAAGCATAATTTGTTGAATTACTTTGTCTTAGGCATCATCCTAGAAATAGGGATGCCTAATTGAGGTTGGTTGCAAATAGTTGGTCACACCCACTTGGTATTCAAAAGAATCATGGGTGACAGTTTGGTACTATGTCGAAAGGCTAGTATCGAAATCCCTAACTGACCCTACCCACACATGCATAATCTAATATTTGATGTTGATTGTCATTCACCTACATACTAGTTTCCCCTAGTAAAACATAAGCCCAAGGCCGATTTTAAATTAATTACACTCTAATTATTTGTAGCCCTGAGTTAGTCCATTAGAATTCAAAAAGTAATTACATCTTTGACACATTTAAAATCTCTCAAATATTTGTATCCTAGGTTTGAACTTAGCGAGAGACTTCCATTTTGAACCGACTCAACCACCTCCCACATTGTTCCTTATGAATTTGACCCCGACTCTTAGTTGGGTAAATATATTGACAACAACGTCCTTGCACTTAAATTGACGTGTAAGTTGAGCATTATAAAAAATGGAGTCGTTGTCGAAAAATAATTTGGCGTATTGAGTTAGTTAGAAATTTTAACCTACTTGCTTGGATTCAAACTTGTAAATAGTTGTTTGTTATTTTCTTTTATTTTTCATGTTAGGTAGATTTTTATTCTTGTTTACTTGTCACTATGCATATTTGGACAAATATGATTTTTGTAGTTGGAAATACTATCTTGATGATCCCTTTCCATTTTGTGACCGGTCCCACTTTCGACAAGATTGTAGATATGCTCCACGGAGAGAGATGAAGGCACCATCTCGATCCTATTGGGAATATGATTGTTCTTTATGTGGTGGTCAAGATGGATATTTGAGTGATTGTCCAAATTCTCCCTCCCCTAGTTATGCTAACGAAAATTCTAGTTCTTCTTATGATTTTTATAGGTTGCATGATGTGGAAACAGAAGAATAACATGCCAGATACAACTTGTTGAAGCAATTCTTCAAACTATTTTGGATCGGGTAAATACAATAGAGGAGGACGTGCACCACATGCATCAATCAAATGAGGCATTTGGGAGGGAGATTATAAAGTTAAAGGAAATGGTCAAGGAAACAAATCTTTCAAATACCATTACCCTGCCCACTTTTAAAGATGAGGTTGATCAAGAAGAAAGACTAAGCTATGTGGTTAATGATGAGCTTGATAGCGAAGAGTCCTCGGTGATTTCCAAACTAACAAAACCTAATATAGTTGAAGATTCCAAAATTGAGGCAATGGTGCTAGAGTCAAATGAAGAAGCCAAGCAAATCTCTTATGAAGACTCTAGTCTATTTCACGGTAACGATGCTAATAGGGATTCGATTCCAAAATTAAGGTATAGATCTCATTCAAACCATTTTTCAATGTTGATCATAGTGGATGTGTTAAGAGTCCACCCACCTAACCAAATGATTGATTTTGGGGAGAAGGATCACCATGCATACATTTTGGGGTTTAACATTCCAGAAGAGCACATGAGAACCCCTCACTTGAAGGCCAAGGAGTTTAACTTCTGATGTTTAACTAGTGGACTATTGAACTATAGAAGCTACATCACCATGTCCTCCCTTCTATCATGTTTCATCTTGGAAGATATGAATCTTCTGTCCCTTTTCCACTCAAATCATACCGAGCAAAAATTAGGATGTAGATTTAAATCTTCTAAGTGGAAACACAAGTGGCAGTTGAAAAGGTATCGTGCCATGAAGTTAAATTAAGCGCTCAATGGGAGGCACCCCATCACGCCATAAAAAGTGGCTTATATCCTTTCTTTAAAAATTTGATAGTGTAAATTTTAATTTTGTCATTGATTTATTCAAGCATTTGTGGCACTTTAAAGTGTATATAATGAAATGAAAAAGAAAAATGTGGGATGTTTACCTGGTGAACCAAATAGGGGAACAAAGTGGTGTAAAAATGCCCTTTGTTACCACAATCGCAAGCTCTAAAGTGCAATCGCGGTCACCCGCATGTCTACTATCGCAGACCCTTGACCGCAATCGCAGTTGGACCAATTTTAAAATACCATCGGTATTCTATTTCTCCCACACTTCCCCTCCAACTTTTCTCTCAAAATAGCACTCGTTTGTAAGTCATTTTTTTATCCAGTCTGCATTGCACATCCGATATGTACTTCAAGCTCAAGTTTTTAATTTTTATAATTAGGCCTTAGGGTGAATGAACTAGGCAGGGCCTGATATTGAGTTTTGCATTGCCAAACGATTGATGAATCATGCTTGTATGGTAATTAGCTGTTAGATATGGTGCGCACACATGTGGAGAAGTCTTGAGTACCCAACGTTGTGTGAAATTTAGAAAAATACAGGGTGCACACCAAGTGTCCGATCAATTGCCTAAATGAGTTAATAACTAAGTACTTTTGAATTATGGGGGCATGATCAAACACTTATGCTCCCCAAAACTGGGTCCTGAGATGTCACACGGTGCTCAAGACTAAGAGTATCCTTAAGCTAACCCTGTAAGCCATCTACTAAATCTAAACACATAATATGGAAGTATAGATATATAATCAAACTAAAATACGGAATTTTGTATGAGCTAAACTAAAACTATCTGAATATAATATCTAAAAAATGCTAAAATCAAGAGTGTGATCAATCAATACTGAAAATCTAAATCATAATCTAGCAGTCTGACAAGCCTCTACTACTAATAACTAGAGAGTCACTAGGACAAACCCCATCTGACTCGAACTGTTTTGTAAATACTGAATCATCTATACTAATAAGCTGAAAAACTGAAAGACTAAATCCCAGAACTATGATGACTTACCAACTATCGAGATATAGATGGAGATGCTCGAAATCACTCACGCTACTGAAATTGAGCACCAGAACCTACATAAGGAGACAATGCATCACATAGACGTAAATTTGGGTCAGTACTTCTAGATTATACTGAGTATATGGGGGTGAATGCTCAAGTAAATCAATATATCAATATTCTTAGAAATTTATAAAAGAATGTATGCTAAATGTAGATGACTCACATAAGTTGGAATAGCTAAAACTGAAAATCATAAAATGAATAGCAAAACATGTTGCATAGATCTAGTGAGTAATAACATTTAGTTTCTAAAAGTTGTAATTGTATTCTTTCTTTAAATCATACTGTCTAAATGTGGAAAGGACTCCCTTTTATATCTAAAATCTGAAATCTGAAACCTCATAGCTGATGTCACATGTGAAGCGATATCTGAATAAATCTGTGAGCCTTTAAGATTAGTTTTCTAAAAACTGTTCTTTCATGATTATTCTGTAGTCTTTTCTATTAGGGAAATACTTTTAAATACTATTATGCAAGTCCTTACTATTAGGGAGGTTCTTCTAACCGACATACACTATTTGAGCTAACATAGTGTCCAACGTCTAGTTCCCTTATAGGAAAACCTCACGTTGGAGAGAAGTGTCATACTCTTGCCAAGGGGTATAACTTAATCTAAGTGATCACATCTGTATCTATCATCCACATAAAAATGGGAATAATCGAATAATTGGAACATATGTTAGCACGTAGTTCTGGGGTATGAGAACATACCCAACTCGGTGCTAAATACTACTCCCTTTAATTTGCATGCTCATTCTACTGGAAATCCACTTTTAAAAACTAATATAAGGGTTCACAATGAAAACCACTTGTAAATCTATTTACTATAAACTGTAGCTAAATTCGTAAAGTGGATCCCATATCTAAGCTAAGATCAAATCCTTGTTTAAAATCTGAATATAACAAGTCATGGTATGCTTAAAAGTATAATATTTATGAAATAACAACATTCAAACTAAGGCCAATAACCCATGCTTCAAATTCATGTCAAAACATCATAATATTCATGCTTGATAGTGTAAATATTGATAATTCAATTTGAAACCCGAAAATTTCAGCAATACATATGAAAATACGTAAATAAACATGCAAATTCATTATCTAAATCACTTCAAATATCATAATCTTTCAATTAGCAATATTGGGTATGAACCCTAATTTAAAAATCATGTAAGTTCATACAAAATCATTTTTAAAGCTAGTTTTGGGTACAAGGATGAAAGGATTATCCTTGTTGAAAAACCCCACACACCTTAATTGATGCAATAGATGAGAACACTTGATTTTGGATTCCTATTTGTGCTCGTGAAGATGGATTCTTCATTATCTTGTATTGGTAACCTTAATTTTTAGTTTCCTTAGAGAAAGAATGGTGGAATTTTGGATTTCTTGGGGATCAAGTTTTAATGTTCTAGGGTTTCTTTGAGAGGAAGTTGATGAAAAGTGAGCATATAATGGTTGGAATAGGATTAATTCAGTGTTATTCACCAATTAGGGCTGAGGAAAAGACTAGATTTCCCTTAAAAAAATTATGTTCAAAAACTAAAATCCTAATTTTGGGCCCCACCGTGATGCGGGGCTATTGCAGTGGCTCACTGGATAAGGGACAATTAACATTTTGGGCTGTGGAGTGACGCTGTAAAATTGCATTGGGCTACTGTAAAAGTAACGTGTCCCAATTTGGCCTCTGGTGCGACATGGCGTAATCGCTTTGCACCTCTAGAAAAGGACAAGTGGGAAATAGAACTTCACCGTGAGGCAGGCCAATCGTAGTTCTTCACTAGAATCAGACAATTGCGATTTCGTCCTTCACCGCGATGTGGTGCCTGTGGAAATGCCATACTATTTTACAAAAAATGCCATAACTTCTCAACTAAGTATCGGATTAAGGCAAAATTGGTATCGTTAGAAAGCTAATTAAATTATCTACACATTGTGGGTCTAGAATAGGAAAATTACACATGCATCAAGTGTTATCTATTTCAAATATAACCCTTGACACTCTAGAAGCTAAGCCAAGCTAGGAAAAAGTATGAGGTATTATAATATCCCTACTTGGGAACATTCATCCTCGAATGTGGCTAGTTAAACTGAAAATACTGTGGAACTGAGGCTATATGTTGATAAGCTCAATTGAACAAACTGCATGACTGAATCTAAAACATGCTGAGCTTTTAAACTAATCTGTGAGTGCATGAATTTACAAGAAGATAGCTATATGGCTGAATCTGAGACTGGAAAATAACTAAATTAAAGAAGACTGTTACCTTTGGTTGAATCTGAGTTCGTGGAGAAAAGGTGAGGATACTTGGTACGTATGTCTACTTTTTCTTCCCAAGTAGCACCCTTAATAGAATTATTTTGACACAGAACTTTGACCAAGAGAACTTCTTTGTTCCTTAGTCTACGGATCTGATGATCAAGAATATCTACAGAAAGTTCTTCATATGAAAGGCTATTCTAAATATCTATATTTGCTAGAGGGACTATAATGGATAAATCGTCCATTCACTTCTTCAATAAGGACACATAGAACACTGGATGAACTGATGATAAGTCTGCGGGTAGCTCAAACTCATATGCTACCTTTCTAAGATGACTCAAAATCTGGTAGAGGCCTATATATCGGGGACTAAGATTTCCCTTTTTACCAAATCTCTTCACCCCCTTCAAGGGTGAAACCTTCAAATACAAAAGATCATCTACTTTAAACTCAAGATTTCTTCTTCTTACATCTGCATAAGATTTTTAATGACTCTGAGCTACTTTCAATCTCTCTCGAATCAACTGAACTTTATCCATGGCATCAAACACCATATATAGTCCAATCAAAGTGGCCTCAGCCACTTCAAACTTACTAACTGGTGATCTACATCTCCGCCTATAAAAAGCCTCAAACGGGGCCATCTGAATACCAGAATGGTAACTATTATTGTAGGCAAACTCAATCAATGGTAAATGGTCATCCCAACTACCTTTGAAATCAAGAACATATGCCCTCAACATATCTTCTAAGGTCTAAATAGTCCTCTCTTCTTGACCATCTATCTGCAGATGAAAAGCTGAACTGAGATGAACTTGGGTACCAAGAACTTTCTGAAAGGCTTTAGAAAATTGAGAGGTAAGCTGAGTACCCCTATCTGAGATGATGGACAGAAGAACTTCATGCAATCTAACCAACTCTCTGATATATAACTTAGCATAATCTTTAGTTATGTAGGATGTGTGAATAGGCAAAAAATAGGCTAATTTGGTTAATCTGCTTACAATAACCAATATCAAATCATGCTGACAACACGAATAGGGTAATCCAGTCATAAAGTCCATTTTTACCTCTTTCTATTTAAAAGTGGGAATACCAAACTCCTGCAAAGTGCCACCAGATCTTTGGTGCTCAACCTTAACATGTTAACAAGTCGTACACTTGGCTACAAATTCTGCTATATCTTTCTTCATACCACTCTACCAATAGACTTCCCTCAGATCATGGTACATCTTGGTGGCTCTTGGATGAATAGAATGATGCACACCATGCATTTCTTCCATAATTTGCTGCCTCAAATCATCAACACATGGCACACACAATCTGCTCTAGTTTCTCAACACACCATATCCCCCTTAGGAGAAACCTCTACCTTATGATCTTTATATGACCCCTTTAGTTTGACCAAATTAGCATCCTTATCCTGCTTCTCTTTTACTTCAGCAACTAGACAAGACTCTAAACTACTCTGAACCCAAATATTACCTTTAGTTGAGTCAACCAACCTCACACCCAATCTAGCTAACCTATGAACTTCCCAAACTAATTCTCTCTTATTATTCTCCACATGAGAAACACTGCCCATACATAATCTACTATGGTCGTCTGCCACTACATTGGCCTTACCCAGATGATACAACACACTCATATCTAAATCCTTCAACAATCTTAACCACCTACTCTGATGAAGATTCAACTCCCTCTGAGTAAATACATACTGGAAACTTTTGTGATTCATAAACACATTAATATGCACCCCATAAAGATAGTGCCTCAAGATTTTCAATGCAAACATTACAACAGCTAACTTAAAGTGATGGGTAAGATAGTTTTTTCATAAGGCTTAAGTTGTCTAGAGAAATATGCTATATCCTTACCTCCAGTCCAATTCTAGAAGTATCTCAATATACAACAAACCCATCTGTACCGTTAGGTAATGCTAAAACTGGGGCTAAAGTGAGTGAGTCTTCAACTCCTAAAAACTTTTCTCAAAGGAATCTGACCACTGGAACTTAAATTTCCTCTGAGTCAATCTAGACATAGGAGACATAATAGATGAAAAAACCTCAACAAAACATCTATAATAAGTATCTAAACTGAAGAAGCTTCTCATATCTGATGAAGAAATGGGTCTCGGCCAGTTTTTTACTTCCTCTATCTTTTAGGGATCAACTCTAATACCATCACTAGAAATAATATGACAGAGGAAATCTATTGATCTTAGCCAAAATTCACATTTATTAAATTTGGCAAACAAATGGTGATCTTTAAGAGTTTGTAACATAATGCTAACGTGGCCTGCATGATCATCCTCACTTACAAATATGTCTAAATACTATTTGAATACTCTATTCATCAAGTCCATGAAGGCTGCTGGGGCATTTGTTAGTCTGAAGGACATGACTAAAAACTCAAAATGGCCATAACAAGTTCTGAAAGCTATCTCTGAGATATCACATTCCCTTACTCTAAGCCGATGATAGCTAGATCTAAGGCCTATCTCATAGAAAGAACTTGCACCTTGGAGTTGGTTGAATAATTTATCAATTGTAGGAAGATGATATTTGGTTTTAATTATTACTTTATTCAGCTGACAATAGTCAATGTATATTCGCAATAAACCATCTTTCTTTCGCACGAATAGGATGAGAGCTCCTCATGGAGAGATACTTAGCTATTTGAAACCTTTATCTAAAAGATCTTTAAGATGCTCTTTTAATTTTGTAAGTTCAGCTGGAGCCATACAATATAGAGGAATAAAGATAGGCTGAGTATCTGGAAGAAAGTCAATATCGAATTCTATTTCCCTATCGGGAGAACCCCTGGCAAATCTTCGAGAAAAACATCAGGAAACTCATTGACCATATGGACTGACTAAACTATTGGAGTCTCAGATGTAGTGTCTTCGACTCGAACTAGATGATAGATATACCTTTTTTTATATCAACTTTCTAACATTAAGATAGGATATGAAATGACTCTTAGCAGACACTAAATTACCGTCCCACTCAAGGACTGGCTCATCTGGAAGCTGAAACTTCACCACTCGGATGGTTTAATCTACATATGTATAACAGGAATAGAGCTAATCCATACCAAGAATAAGGTCAAAGTCAACCATATCTAACTCTATTAAATCGACTAACATGATTTTATAAAGGACAATAATAGGACACTCTCTATAGATCTGTTTGGCAACAGCTGACTCACCCACTGGGGTTGAAACTAAGAAGGGCTCAGGGATCTTTTCAGGACCTATTTCAAAATTTATTACAACTAATGGGGTCATATAAGAGAAATTTGACCCAGGGTCTAACAACACATAAATATGAAGATGAAAGATATGAAGTATAACAGTAATAATATTTGGTGAATCCTCCTGCTCCTAACGAGATGGTAAGGTATAAAACCAATTCTGGTGCTGACGGCCACCAATACTGGATGATGCACCCTAGAGATGGACTGGGCGACCTAGAGGAGATAGTGTGCTAGTAGCCTGAGTTTGGGGATGAGCATCCATGTTTCCCTTCTTAGTATGCGGATACTCTTTGATTTTGTGTCCCAACTTACCACAACCATAACAACCTTTCTATCCTAACAAGCATTCACGAGGATGATTCTTACTATACTTGGCACACAGAGAATAAATGGGCTTTCCACTCACACTATTTTGAGATCTGGACATAAAAGTCTTACCCCACTGCTCCTGCCTAGTTCTAGGGGTGGGAGCACTAGCGGAAAATAGTGATGGCATAGACAAATGATTCTAAAATTATGAATGATTTCCCCCTTCATACTTTGTCTGGCCATACTTAAACTGCCTCTTCTAGCCTTCTTATCTCCCTTCTCTCTTCCCTTTAACTTTTATACCTTAATTTTCCTAGAATAAATCATCAACCTAGCAAAATCCATGTCCCCAATAAGCATGGTAGTCCTACACTCCTTAAGTACAAAACCAGATACTCCAGTAACAAACTTACTCATACTCGCCCTAGGGTCAACCATCATATCAGGAGCATACTTAGACAACTGGTTAAACTTAAGGTTGTACTCCTTCACTGTCATTGAGCCCTACTTCAACTTTGCAAACTCTTCTACCTTAGCTTCTCTTATATCACGTGGAAAAAACCTGTCTAGTATGTATCCTGAAACACCTGCCAACTCATAGCAGCTATATTCTAAGCTCTACCATTATTCCACATGACCACCCAATCATATGCTACGTTGTTTAACCTACAGTATGCTAAATCTACACTCTTCTCTTCAGAAATATGCATGATATGTGTGATATTTTTCACCTCATCTAAATAAAGTTGTGGGTCCTCACCTACTTTTGACTCAAAGAACTTTAGCGGATTCATTCTTATAAAGTCTTAGATTCTAGCTACTGCTAAATCCTTATTCTACTAAAGTGGGACTACCTCATAATGCTTTCCCTAAATATTAGCAGTCACAGCATGGTCTAACACCTAAAAGGCAGCCCAAAATTCAGCATGGGATACATTCTAATTCAGATGGTCGGCGGGATGGGGGGGTTTGTTATCATTTCCCTGGGTGTTAGCTTGATGAAGAGGCATATTCAACTTTCACATAAGCGCATGAGTTAAAAGTAGATGGAGATACTGTAAGCACGATAGATCATAAAAGAAAGAGATGATTTCCAAAAAAAGTCCTATAGCCTCTTGCTCATAAATGTAGCGCAGTTCACACCCATGATCAAAACTCTATGTAACGTGGCATGTCTGACTCCCTAGGACTCTTATAACCATAGGATCTGATACCAAGTTTGTGATACCCCAAAAATAAGTCCCGAGATATCAAACGGTGCTCAAGACTATGAGTAGCCATAATCTAACACTGTAAGCCATCTACTAAATTTTAAATTCATAATAGAGAAGTATAGATATATAATTAAACTATAAATTTGGAATTCTGTATGAGCTAAACTAAAACTATCTAAATATAAAATCTGAAAAATACTAAACTCAAGAGCCTGATCAATTAATACTAAAAATTTGAATCATAATCTAGTAGTCTGACAAGCCTATATACTAATAATTAGAGAGTCACTAGGACAAACCCCAGATGATTTGAACTATTTGTAAATACTAAATCACCTATACAAATAAGCTAAAAAAAACTAAAAGACTAAGTCCCTAAACTATAAGGACTCACCAACTATTGGGATGTAGATGAGATGCTCAAAATCACTCATGCTGCTAAAACTGAGCACCTGAACCTACATTATAATACAATGCAACACATAGACGTATATGTGGATTAGTACTTCTGGATTGTATTGAGTATATGGGGGTGAATGCACAAGGAAATCAATATCTCTATATTATTAGAAATTTGTAAAAGAATACATGCTAAATGTAGATGACTTACATAAGCTAGAATATCTAAAAACTCAAAATCATAATCATGAATAGTACAACATGTTGTATAGATCTACTGAGTCATAACATTTAGTTTCTAAAAACTGTACTTATATTCTGTCCTTAAATCATACTGTCTAAGTGTGGAAAGGACTCACTTTTATATCTAAAATCTAAAATCTAAAACCTCATAGCGGATGTCACATGTAAAGCGATATCTGAATAAATCCGTGAGCCTTTACACTTAGTTTTTCAAAAGTTGTTCTGTCATGATTATTCTATAGTCTTTTCTATTAAGAAAATACTTTTAAAAACTATTCTACATGTCTTTACTATTAGGGAGGTTCTTCTAACTGACATACACTATGTGAGCTATCATAGTGTCCAACGTCTAGTTCCCTTATGGGAAAACCTCACGTTGCGGAGAGGTGTCGTACTCTTGCCAAGAAGTATAACCTAATCTAAGTGATCACATCTGTATCTTTCATCCATATAGAAATAAGAATAATCTAATAATCTAAACCTACATTGGCTCATAGTTTTGGGGCATGAGAACATACCCAACTGAGTGCTAAATACTACCCCCTTTAATCTGTAAGCTCATTCTATTGGAAATCCACTTTTAAAAACTAATATAAGGGTTTACAATGAAAACCTCTTGTAAATTTATTTACTGTAAACTATAGCTAAATTTGTAAAATGGATCCCATATCAAAGCTAAGATCAAAAAGATCAAATTTTTGTTCAAAATCTGAATATAACAAGTTATGGGATGCTTAAAAGAATAATCTTCAAGAAACAATGAAAATCAAACAAAGGACAATAACCCATGCTTTAAATTCTTGTCGAAACATCATAATGTTCATGCTTGTTAGTGTAAATATAGGTAATTTAATTTGAAAGCTGGAATTTCTGCAATACGCATGATAATATGAAAATAAACATGCAAATTTAGCATCTAAATCTCTTCAAATCTCATAATCTTTCAATTGGTAATATTGGGTGTGAACCCTAATTTAAAACTCATCTAATTTCATACAAAATAATCTTTAAAACTAATTTTGGGAACAAGAACTAAAGGATTATCCTTGTTGAAAAACTCCACATACCTTAATTGATCCAATTGATGAGAACACTTGATTTTGGATTCCTATTTGTTCTCTTGAAGATGGATTCTTGATTATCTTGAATTTTGAGTTTCCTTAGAGAAAGAATTTTGGATTTCTTGGGAATTAAGTTTTGATGTTCTAGGGTTTCTTTGAGAAAAAGTTGATGAAAAGTGAGCATATAATGGTTGGAATAGGATTAATTTAGTTTTATTCACAAATTGGGGCTCAGGAAAAAACTAGATCGCTCTTAAAAAATTAAGTTTGGAAATTGAAATCCTGATTTTATGCCCCATTATGATGTGGAGCTATCACGGTGGCTCACTGTATAAGGGAACATTGCCATTTTGCACTGTGGTGCATTGCAGTGAAATCGCATTGGGCTACTATAAAAGGGCTGACTCCATCTTGGCCTCTGGCGCAACACAACGAAATCATATTGCGCCTCTGGAATAGGACAAGTGGGAACTGGAAATGCACTACAATGTTGACCAATTGCGGTGGTTCACTGGAATCAGACAATTCTGATTTCGTCTTTTACCGTGATGCAGTGCCTATCGAAATGTTATATTGTTTTACTAAAAATTCTATAACTTCTCAATCGAGCATCAGATTAAGGAGAAATTTGTATCGTTGGAAAGCTGATTAAATTATTTACACATTGGTGGGTCTAGAACTGGAAAATTATGCATGCATCAAGAATTATCTACTTTCAAAGCTAAACCTTGACACTCTAGAAGCTAAACCAAGTAAGAAAAAAGTATGGGGTATTACAACTTAGAATGCGTATTTTATGTTATTAGTGGTTGTTTCTTATTTTGTAACATATTTTGGCCTTGAAAATGGATTTTTGAACTGGTGAAATACTAGGTAGTCAGTCTAGTCTCAAGTACTGTGATAGCGGCCATTAGGACTATGATCATGGAACTAGCGATCACTGTCTTGTGATTAGTATTGTGGCATCAGCAATCGTGGACAAGCTGCCAAGATTGCTATAACTAAGACTAAAATTTAGCCTGGGCCAAAATTCCCACAGTTTAATTTTTTGTTTGAACTCCACTAATTACCCATTCCATGAAATTTAGTTGGCAATATACTGTAGTATAATCATGAAAATATTGATGATGAATGATTTTGTAGTGTCCTCATGCTTTGCAGGCTTCCATCATAGAGAAATACGATCAAATCTAGTTCATGACTCCCAAATTCCACAACCAATACTACGATGAGTTTCCAAGGAGTAAGCTACCCCCAAAAAGGGGTATATGCTTAGAGAGAGTGTCAAAAAAGCTTCTGACATTTCATATTATACTCGTGGCCACCGATGGAGATATTTTTCCCTAGACCCTTGCAGGTAAAATGAGCTACAGGTGTGGGAGTTCAATACTAATCTTAGCGAGTATTCCTTGCAAACCCAATTATCAGGATCTGAGGGGTGAATATGCATTTTGAAGCAGAGAAAATCAACGATCTATATGGGCTCCAAAATGTAGACATGGCTGATTATTAGGCCCAGGTATATAAGCCAGGTAGCTAGATGGTAGAGAAGCTATACTCGAGCAATAGGTCCCGTGTGCGGCAAGAAAAAGCGGCATATCCATGAATAAATTCATGGATGGAGGCCCAAATATGGATGAACATCATTTTTAATTGGATCTCTCCTTTCACGCACATGACTACAGTTAAAGATATGCTTGCCCGCATGGTTTCTTGCATACTAGACAACATTTCTCTAAATGTTGGTCATCTTGTGAGATCTGACATAAAGTTCTATAGGAAACATGGTGGTATGCATCTCTTATTCCCTTCTCTTATTATTGAGCTATATAGGATAAGAGGAGTGGTGGAGTACCTGAATGACACTTGGGTGCACCCTGGAACCCCAATTTACCCACTAGGGTGAGACTGTACCCAGCAGAGCAAAAAGAGAAATATCGACTTGGGAAAGTCGACAGTTGAGAAGTTAGAGTCATGAAAAACATCTATTGGTAGCCCCTGTAAGTTATTGCTGTGGATAATAGGATCATCAAGGAGCTGGTATCAGGATTACCTTAGGGTGTGGTAGAGCCCTTTACCAGACGTCACTCTTATATGTCCCACTCATATTATAAAATGTATCAGGAGGGGTAGAAGATACAGAGAGCCACTATTTCTAGTCTTGAGAGGGCATATTCAGCAGTGGTAGAGTCTCACAGAGATCTTTGGGCCTTCCATGAGAAGATAAAAAAAGGGAGAAGAAGAGTGACAATTTCTTTAGCAAGATGTAGAAGGGGGCCAAGGGCCTGTGAAAGGTCCTGAAACCCCATGAAATATTACCTTCTCCCAGAGTAGAGAGTGATGATGAGGCCCCTGCTGAGTGGTTAGGTTCTGATGCTAGTGGTGATGATGTAGAGTCAGTAGGGGGAGCATCTCTTAATGTAGACTCAGGGAGCATTTCTTTTTCTTTCTTTATTATTTATTCACTGAGGACATGGGTATTGTTTTAGTGGGTGGTATCAGTCCCTAAATTTGTGTTATTTAGATATTATATGGATATTTTGATGACATTATGGATAATTTTTATTTTTTTGTTGGGTTTCATTATTTGGGAACTCTAATGGTGCCCATATTTCGTGGATTAAATATTTAGTTTGTGTTTATAGTTTTACTTTATCTTTATTTTGGTTGTGGTGATGTTGGATGAGTTTCTACCTATGATATATAGAGTGATGGCATTCTTAATAGAAAAGCATTGTGATTGGGTTTTGAGTCATGGATGCAAGGAATGTCTGAGTAACAGTGGCATCAAGGTCACAAATGCAAGGGAAGTCTGAGTACCTATGGCATTTTGGATTTGGGATCGCATTTATACCTATGGTGAATTCTGAGTAGCCATATGGTTTGCCCGTATGAAAGCCCAAGTATGAGACAAAAGCTTGGGTTGGTACCATAATTAGCAATTTTTGTGTGGTACAACTACAAAGAAAACACCTCTCTCCATCTAAAATGTTTTTCAAAAATCTAGGGCATGGATATGAGCGACCTTATAACAATTTTTTTTCTTTTTTTATGACTCCAAAAATTGTATTGTGAAAATTAGTAGATACTCCATTTTTGTCTCTAGTGGGAGGGGTAATTAAGCTTCCTTAGAAAATTTGCATGCCATGTGTGGTGAGCTTATTTGTCCAAATCTCATGTGTACTTGTACTATCTAGAACTTTCCCTATTAGTATCTCAAGGCTAATTTTGATTGTATTTGGTTTGGGAGATAATCAAGGCCATCTTTGTGACATTAGAAGCCTATTTTATCCTAAAAAGTCTAACCTTGCATAGATGTTATCCCTAGTCTCCAACTTTGAGCGTTTAGACCTTTCTTTGGTAAACACATTGCAAGCCATGAGCCTTTCAATTCTTTTCCCTCTTTTTAACGCTATCATTCTTGAACTTAAAAATACAAATTGAAGCTAAAAGCTAAAGTTTGGGGTGGTGAAGATTGGAAGAGGTAACTCTAGGCCACAAAGTTGTAAGTGAGTACCTAAGAGCTTAAGTATTATGAACACTTGAGTAAGGAAAAGAAAGGACCCAACAGAGGAAAGAAATGCATGAAATATGCAAGAAAACTAAATGAAAGGAAAATAGGTAAACCAAGGAAATAAAAAGTAGGCATATTTGTAAATAAAAGAAGTGGCCTAAGGTCAAAAATTGAATGGAATAATGTGACGTAGATTCTCAAGGAGAGTATATTCATGTTATTCCTAAATGATATCCTACCCTATCCCAAACCTACATTACAAGCTTAAAAATCCTTTGTGATTTCTAACCAAGTATATTCATTGTAGTGTTGATTGAAAATAGGGACAAGCCTATGGCATGGTACTTGTTAGCATCTATAGTTCTTGAGAGAGAGAGAGAGAGAGCGAGAGAGAGCGAGAGAGAGTTTGCACTTAAACTCTTTGTTTCATATTTTATAACTTAGAGTGTAAATTTTTCTTCTTGTAAGAAGACATGTAACCAAGTTGAGGTGGGTGATTTTTTCATTTCTCTAGAAATGAGGCAAAATAAGTATAATATAGTTGAGGTTAAAAGGTAAGTCACTTCTAGAGTGTAGTTATTGTTGCATGGTTTCTTTTTGAAGTATTTTGTATCCTTGAAAATTGCATTTTATGTTGAGGGGTGTTGTGAAAATAGTTTTTCCCATTTTTGAAGAGCTATTTGTGGTGGTAATCCAGTTGAAGTCATTATGATCATTGGTTCATATAATTTGGGCATACATGTGCATTGTCTCATGGTAAGAGGTAATGTTGCTTGAGGAGAAGCAAAGCTTTAAGTTGGGGGTATTGATGAGTGGTGAATTTACCACTTATTTGCACTTAACAGTCATTCACATTACCATGATTTGAATGTATAAGTGAGACAAATTTGTGATTAAAGGCACTAATTTCCATATTTTGCAGGCATATAGGTCATGAGATAGAAAGATGTGGATTTGAGCTAAAAAGAATCAAAAGGAGAAAAGAAGTGCAACTGGAAGACCTAAAATAGAAATAAGCTTTAGGTACCTTGATCACGGTATGAGGGCCACGATCATGGCCATTCAAGATAGGTAAATATACCGTGATTGCCAGTTCTGACTGTGGTTGCAATAGCTGCGATCGCGAACAAGTGTCAATGATCGTGGTAAAGCGGAATTATGCCTAAGGATAGACTTGTGAATTCACACAGTCATCCCCAATCCACTTATGAAGTTCAAACACTATCTCATAAAGGAGATCCCTAAATTTTTTGGACTCTTATCCACTATCTAGGTTTTAATTTGAAGAGACCATTTTGTTGTACTAATTTTGGGGGTGAAGTATACATTACAGTAGATTAAAAGTGAAGGATTGGCAATTTCCATTGAAGATTTGTTGAACCCTAAAGCTTACAATTTACATTCTCTTTATCTTTCAATAAATTAAATTGATGGAGATTTTAGGTATATCTTTGATTATTAATCTTATGTGCAGCTAGTTCTTCAGCTTAGGGTTATGTTCAAATAGGGTGAAAAGTGTGTTTGGATTGTGATTGTTAGCTTTTAGTGGTAGGTCATGTTGTTGGGTTTTACAAATTCTTGATTATAAAATGGAATTTGTTGGTGAAAACCTTGAATTTCATAAATCCCCACATCATCCTTTGAAGAGGGATATGGGTAGCCTAGATCCTATAATTATCTTTGAAAAAGGGTTGTAGGTGACATGAGCATTTTTGAACAAATAAGATAGATAATAGTTATTCCCTTTTTGTTGTCTTATAAATAAGCATAATTTGTGGAATTATTATGTATTAGGAATCATCATAGGAATAGGGATTCCTAATTGAGGTTTGGTTGCAAATAGTTGATCACACCTACTTGGTATTCGAAAGAATCATGGGTGATAGTTTGGTACTATATCAAAAGGCTAGTATCAAAATTCCTAACTGAGCATATATGCTTAAGCTAAGATTTAAAGTTGATTGTCATGCACCCACATACTGGTTGCCCCTAGTAAAACATAACCCCAAGGACGGTTTTAAATTGATTATACTCTAATTATTTGTAACCCCGAGTTAGTCCATTAGAATTCAAAAAGTAATCATATCTCTGGCATATTTAAAATCCACCAAATATTTGTATCTTAGGTTTGACCTTAGTGAGAGACTTCTATTTCAAATAGACTCAATCGCCACTCATATTGTTCACCATGGATTCAACCCCAATTATTAGTTGGTAAATATATTGACAATGAGTGCCTTCCAAATTATATTAAAGTATAAGTTGAGCGTTATCATATATAAGTATTTATCTTAACCTTAAGTACATAAAAGCGTTCACTCCGCTAACCATCTTTAGGCTCTCTATCCCCACGCGATACAGAAATTGGCCATACTATTATTCCTCTAACTCAGTGACTTAGATTTTGGGGATAACTTTGATTCAGACTGAAGTAGTGAGATTCTACACTATAGAAGGCTCCTTATCATGCTATGGAATTCTTTTATTTTTGTTAGTTCTTTGGTTTGGTTTTTCCTATGGTCAGGGGCATGTCCCAATCAAATGTTATTGATTTTGGTTAAAGGCTTTGTTAGACTATTATAGGCATGGGTGATGTTGCTATTGATGTCAGCCTTGGTATTAGTATTGGCGTTGGGATTGGCAACAGTTGGATAATTGGTTTAGCTTGTTGGATTATGATTATAGACTTTATTTAATGTCTTTAAACTATTATTCTTTTATCTTGTTATATGTTTAGAATTTATTTGACATAGGGCGTAGGACGATTATGGTTGGGTATTGGGGTGGTCTCCGATCCTGGTTGGACTTGAGATGCCTCACATGACTAGGCCCTGGTTTAAGTAGTGTCATATTGGTATCAAAGCCTTAATTTCATGGTCAATTGGGTGTCCAACAAAGCTATGTTAAGTAGAGTCTCTTTTAAGGGTGTGTATCACTCTACATTCCTAAGGGAGAGGCGACAAGGCATTTAGGAATGTCTCTCTTTCTTGTGTTCTATTTTCAAGGTGTAGAGTCTAAGGTCCAAAATTCTCCACTAATTCTTGTTTGTTTACTTTTTAGATCATGCATCCTCGAAGATCTGAAGCTCATGGAAACTCCTCTGTCCCATTCGAGGAAAATAATTATGGGACCCATCCTACTTATAGGGTCCAGACCTAGTCTAGGGGTCAATTTCTGGATTTCCCTCCTGGAGTTCCACCAGTTCCCTCTAGTCCTTCTCGAGCCCCTCAGGCTAATATGAAAATTGTTGAGTTTCATCAGTCTATCCATATGTTAGCGTAGTTGGTAGCTTCTCAGGCTGAGCGTGGTATTTTTATTACTCTATTTTTTGAGGCCATAAGCGTTGGCCAATTAATGTGGTTGAATACTCCAGCATTTACCGATATTAAGGTAGAGGAGGATCCTTAAGGTTTTATAGATGATATAGAAAAGATCTTCTATTTTATTCATGCTACAAATATAGAAAGCGTAGAGTTTGCTGCCTACCAGCTAAAAGATGTGGCATACCAGTGGTATAAGGAATGGGATCAGTCAAAGGGTGATGATGCTGAGTTAGCTCTTTGGAATTTTTTTGTTTAATGTTTTCCTGGACTGCTTCTTTCCTTAGGAGTTGAGAGAAGCAAAGGCAGAAGAGTTTGGTAATCTGAAGTAAGGTAAGATGTCAGTCCAAAAGTATGCCTTAAAGTTTCTTAAGTTATCTCGGTATGATTTAGAGTTAGTTTCTAGCATGAAGGCTAGAATGAGAAAGTTTGCTTTTGGTTTATATCAAGAATTACTTTTGGATGGTAAGGTTGCCTTGTCGAACAAGGACATGGATATCTCTAGGTTTGTTGTATATATGCAGCAGGTACAAAAAAAAATAGGTTGAGATAGGGGATAGGCAGAGCAAGAAGTTCAAATTTCTTGAGCAGGGTAGTGGTCAATAGCAGATTGGTAGGGATGGTAGGAATGGCCCAAGAAGAAGTGGGGTAATTCTCGGTCTTACTCGATGGCTAGTGCTCCCTACCCAAAGATGTCGGGTGATAGGCATTTCTAAGGTGGCGATAACTCTAAGGAACAGGATGTCCAATCTTAAGCTAGTGAGGCCTAATCAACTCCATTATATCATCCATTACTACTCAGACTAGGGTAAATGCCAGTAGTAAAGATAGAGGATAATAGTCCAAGAAGAAGTAGGGCAACTCTGGTTCCTGCTTTATGTTTATTCCTCCCTACCTGAAGTTGTCAGTTGATCGATGTATATAGAGTGGTGATGGTTTTAGGGAGTAGGGTGACGAGTCTTAGGTTAATGAGGCTTAATCAGCTCCATCATATCCTCTTTATAGATACTGCTGTCAGGTGCATCATGGTGTTTGGAATGAAGGAAGAAACAAGTACTTCAAATATGGTCAGATTGGTTATATACATAGAGATTGTCCTTCTAGGGTTGCTTCTGGGGAAAAAAAAATTTGTTGCTTCTGCATTTACTCCTGCACCAATGGGTGCTACTTCTGCTTTTGGCTCTGGCACTGATCAAAACAGTCTCTATGCTTTCACTACTTATCTGGAGTTTGAGGCATCCCCTGATGTCGTTACTGGTACGTTGAAACTCTTATCTCGTGATGTATATTACTTATTTGATCTGAGGTCCACTCTCACGTATGTGACACTATTTATGACTGTGCATTTTGGTTTCGGTCCTCAGTATATTTCAAACCCCTTTTCTATTTCTACCTCGATACGTGACTCTGTGGTTTATAGAAGAGTCTATAGGGGTTGTGTGGTGACTTTTGGTGGTAGAAAAACATTGCTAGATCAAATAAAGTTATACATGGTTGATTTTGATGTCATACTGAGGATGGATTGGTTGCATTTATGTTATGCTTCTTTAGATTGTAAAACCCATAAGGTCATCTTCAATTTTCCAAATGAAATCACTATTGAATAGGAAGGTAATTCCCTAATGCCTAAGGAAAGGTTCATATCGTATCTTAGAGCATAGAAATTAAATTCTATAGGGTGGCCCGGGTTACAGATTCTACCTCGAAGAGTCCTTCTTTACACTCCGTCCTCATGGTAAATGAATTTCCTGAAGTCTTCCCTGATAATCTTCCTGGTGTTCCCTTTAATAGGGAGATTGATTTTGGGATTGATCTTGTTTCAAACACTCGTTCTATCTCTATCTCTCCATATAGAATGGCTCCAGCTGAGTTGAACAAGCTCAAGGAGTAGTTAAAGAATCTTCTAATTAGGTCCCTATGGGGTGGACCTATTTTGTTTATGCGTAAGAAGGATGGTTCCCTTTGAATCTTTATTGATTATCGGTAATTGAATAAGGTAACGATAAAGAATAAGTATCCACTTCCGAGGATTTATGATCACTTTGATCAACTTTGATCGCTTTGATCAACTTCAGGTGGTAAATTCTTTTCTAAGATTGATCTTCGATCTAGGTACCATTAGTTGAAAATTATGGAGACAGATATCCCTAAGAATGCTTTCCAAACTTGGTACAAACATTTTGAGTTCTTGATAATATCCTTGGCTTGACCAATGCTACGACAACATTATAGATCTCATGAATTGAGTTTTCCATCATTTTTTAGATTTGTTCATGATTGTCATTATTAACAATATTTTGGTGTACTCCAAGCGTGAGGCAAATCATGCTTATCACCTCCGCCTTGTGTTATAGATCCTAAAGGATCAACATTTGTATACTAAGTTCTCGAAGTGTAAGTTTTAGTTGGGTGTTGTGACTTATCTAGATCATGTTGTTTATAGTGAATGGATCATGGCGGATCCACAAAAGGTTGTAGCATTTAAGAAGCATCCTAGAACCATGAGTCCAACTGATATTCGAAGCTTCATGAGTTTAGCTAATTATTATAAAAGGTTTATGGAGAGCTTCTCTTCCATTACTGTCCCTTTGACCAAGTTGACTCAAAAGAAGGTGAAGTTCCTGTGGATGGATGCTTATGTGGGTGGTTTCAAGGATTTGAAGGATAAGTTGACTTTAGCTCCGGTCTTGACCCTTCCCGAAGGTACTAATGGTTTTGTGGTCTATTATGATGTATCCTAGGTGGGACTTAGTTGTGTATTAATCTAGCATAGCAAGGTGGTTGCTTATGCTTCTGGATAGTTTAAAGTTTATGAGAATAATTATCTGTTCCATGATTTGGAATTGCTAGATGCGGTGTTTGCATTAAATATATGGCGACATTATTTGTATGGGGTTCATATTGATATTCAGTTTGATCATAAGAGATTGTCGTACGTTTTCACTAAAAAGAGCTAAATCTCAGGCCGAGGAGGTGGCTTGAGCTACTAAAAAATTATAACATGAGTCTTCATTACCATGCAGGTAAAGGTAATGTGGTTGATGATGCTCTGAGCAGGTTATCCATGGGAAGATTATCTCATGTAGATAAGGAGAAGCGGTATTTGGTAAAAGACATTTACCATTCGGCTAACCTTGGAGTTCGTCTCTTGGACTCTGAGAATGGTGGTATGTTTGTGCAAAAGGTGGCATAGTCATCTCTTGGTTCTCAAGTAAAAGAGAAGCAAGTGTTGGATCCCATCTTGGTGCAAATGAAGAATGATGTAGGCAAGAAGAAGGTGGTGGTTTTCGAGATTACCAGTGATGGTATCTTGAGGTACCAAGGAAAATTGTATGTTCTCGATGTTGATGGGTTGCGAGGTAGGATTTTTGTCGAGGCCTATGAGTTGTGGCATACAGTTCATCCTGGGTGAACAAAGATGTATCATGACCTTAAGGAGATTTATTGGTGGAATAATATAAAGCAGGATGTGGTCAATTTTGGGCTAAGTGAATGGTATGTCAGCAAGTGAAAGTGGAACACTTGAGGCCCAAAGGGTTTTCTCAAGAGATCAAGCTACCAGTGTGGAAATTAGAGATAATTAATATAGATTTTGGTACAGATTTTCTGCGGTCTCGCCAATAGTTTGATTCGATTTGGGTCATCGTGGATAGGATGACTAAGTCTTCTCACTTCTTACAAGTGAAGACTAATTTCTCTTCTGAGGACTATGCTAAGTTATTCATTGAGGAGATCGTAAAGTTGCATGTTGCTTTAGTTTCCATCATTTTTGATCTAGGTAATCAGTTCTCATCTCATTTTTGGTTGTCGTTTCAGAGGGTTTTGGAGACTAAAGTGACCCTTAGCACTGCTTTCCACCCACAAACAGATAGGCTAGCAGAAAGGACAATTCAGGTTTTGGAAGATATGCTTCAGGCTTGTATAATTCACTATGGTGGTAGTTGGGTTTACCACTTAACACTCATTGAATTTGCTTACAAGAACATCAATCACTCTAGCATCGGTATGGCTTTTTTTGAGGCCTTCTATGGTAGGAGATGTAGATCTCCCATTGGGTGGTTTAAAGTTTGTGATTTTAAGATATTTAGCCCGAATTTGGTTTGCGAAGCGATGGAGAATGTGAGGATGATTCAATATAGGATTATGACCTCCTAAAGACTCCAAAAAACTTATGCGAACGTGAGGTAAAGAGAATTGGAATTTAAGGTGGGAGATTGGGCTTTCCTAAAGGGTTTCCCATGAAGGGAGTGATGCAGTTTAGGTAGAAAGAGAAGCTTACCCCCCATTATGTTGGTCCGTACTTGGTCTTTAAAAGAGTTAGTAATATTGCTTATGAATTGGAGTTGCGTTCTGATTTGGACTCCATTCAACTGTTGAAGTTTAGAAAGTGTGCGGGTGATCCTTTAATGATTTTTCCTTTGAAAAAGATGGGTATTTTGGATTCCCTATATTATGAGGAAGTTCTGATGGAAATTTTAGATCGATAAGCCTGTCGGTTGGGGACTAAGGATATGGATTCGTTAAAGGTTGTTTTACAAAACCAAAAGGTTGAGGAAGCTACTTAGGAAGCTGGGGAGGACATGATGTCAAGTACCCATTCTTGTTTCCTTTTTGGATAATCATGATTAAGGTATGTGTATTCCTTAACATCTTTGTTTTCTAACTTTGTTAGAGAAAAGAGTGATTTCCTTGGCGTATTTGTTTTCTGTCTTTGTTAAAGGTAAGTGTAGAGGTATGTGAATTCAAATCATACTAGAAAATGACTTGTCCTATCATTCAGGGATGAATGATCCTAAGAGGGTAGTATGTAATGCCCCGGGTTTCTGGTACTTGGAAATTTTTTGGAATATTATACTCACTGGCCTTGTTATGATTGGATCCTATGAGTCGTAGGTTATTTTGATGAGTCATTAGGATGAGTCATAACTAAATCAGTAAGATTGTGGCTAGATTCTACATTGAGTATGAGTGGCTAACTAAGAACCATAAGGATATGTTACGAGTCGATTGTGGCTAGACTGGTTTTTGGCTATAGTTGGGGGCATGTCCTAACACTTTATTGATACTCAGTTTTGGTTCTTGTTTAGAAGGCTTTGTTGGATTACTATGGACTTAGGGTGGTATTGGTTGGTTGTTTCGCCTAGTTTATTAGATGTTGATCATAAAAATATTATTTATTCTTGATTATATCTTATTATATATTTGAAATTTATCCGACGATTAGGAATGTTGTGTTCACTTAATTAGGTGCAGGGAGTGATCTCTAGTCGCGTGGGACTTGAGGTACCTATTACGGCCAGGTCCTAGTTTGCTTTGTGACACATTTAAAGCATGAGTGTCAATACTAGATGGACTCAAATTGATCTTGCAAGAAGAATCAGTCATCAATAGGATCAACTAGTGTAAGAACACTTCCAACAAATACATCATCACTAGATAGCAAAGAGTCACATGACAATGCACAATCATTAAAAACAAAGGTATCAACACTAGGTGGACTCAAATTAATCCTACTAGAGGAATCAATTTGATCATCAGTAAGATCCTAGTGTATCCACACTCTTAACATGTACATTATCAACACTTGGTAATAAGTAATTAAGCTCACATAATGAAAAGTTATCACTCACACTTTGTTTATTAGGAAATTCTTAAGTTTTCAGTTTAGCTATGTTATCTTAAAGCTAATAAGAAAACTCATTTTTATGTATAATTCTCATCAAAGTGTTGGACATTTGTGTTCCTCGATAGGCCAATGTGGTACCTGCACATGCATCTTTACTATGAGAAAGACAAACAAGTTTAGATGGGTTTTATGGAAATTCCTCAATTCATTCCTCATATCCTCTCCTTTATCTACTCTTCGCTTGCCACTTTTCACTCTTTTACTCCTTTTAATCCTTTATCTCTCATTGTCATAGTATTAAACATCAAGAACTCTTTTTGAGGGAGCTTGCTTTTTCTTTTTGGAAGTGTCTTTGATGTTTCTATTCCTTTTTTATTAGGTCTAGGGTAATGACACCCCATGTATTAGTTAAATGTTTCCTAAGTGTAAAATAGATTTTCCCTATCTAATTGATGATAAACCTCTCAATAGGTGACAAGTATCTTATAAAAAATATTTCATCCATCATGAATTCCATATTATATACTCTTATCCACTAGATTCCATAAACAAAGTAGGCCTTTGCACATTGTGATCACACTTTTCTTTGAGATTAGAAAAATTGGTCTTAGTGGAATTGAAACCCCTATCATTTCCCCTATATATGCCTTTATTTCTAGATCCCCATATTTGTTAAAACACCCTAGTCTCTGAACCTTAGAAAATTTCCTGAAATTTTGATCTCTGGACACAATACGACTCATGGGTATGAGCCATATGTTAGGGTACAGATGGTATGGTCCAATCGTATACTGATTAGTGTTGGTTGGTGGGATGGATTTGGGTTACAAGAATGGATACGACTTACGGTTATGAGTCATATTGGTGGTTATGGATCATTTGATTCCTTAACTAAATCTTATACTTGGTTACTTAGGTTGGATCTGAGTACGAGTGGCTCACCATGAGCTGTAAGCCAGGGTATGAATCGTACCAGGGACTCGTATAGTGGAAAATGTCTAAATCTTCCTTGGGTATAAATATGCCAAGGGTACGGATCGTATACTGTGTTCATGACTTAGTTGGATGAGTTGTATAATGGACAATATTTGGTCTAGGTTCAGGATACGAGTGGTGGATACCTATCTTATTGAAGGGTACGACATGTGAGGTCCATTCGTATCCTTGTGGTGGGATTTTGGTGCAAGTTAAGTAGGGGTATTCTGGACATTTCCCTACTTATCATAATAAGGACCCATGACTTCTAAACTACTTGGAAGGTTATTTACCCTATTATTCTATTCATTAACACTTAGAAACTCTTCCTAGACACTCCATAATTCTCTCAAGAGCTATTAGGCAAGGGGAGCTAGGGTTTCAACTAAGGGATCAATTTGTGGCTTGTCTTAGTGATTTCTTTTCGTCATCATCTCAATTTAAGGCATGTTTCTCTTCCCTCATTGTTAATTTTACTTAAAGGCATGGTTTATATGAATTTTTTCATTGTTTTACTATTACATAATTTTAGCTTTCAAGTTGATTTGGGGGTTTTGATGTTAAATGGTAGGTTATGATTTTCCATGGTTTTAATAATGCTTTTATATCCATTAATGGTGGTTTTGGATAATTGAATTTAATGGTAATGGTTTATTGGTAATTGGAATTGGTTTTGGTTATATTCTGCCCCTAATGTGTTTGACAAAATGCTTATAAAGATATGTTCATTACATTGACTTCTTTTAATGGAACTCTTGCATGTTTTAAACTTGGAAAAAGGAATTATGCATGGTTTAAATTGTTTGTAAAGTTAAAGTCTAATTGGTTATGCTTGTGGGGAAAATGGAAGTCTCCCAAGTGGTTTAATATGGTAAATGTAAGGGCACTTGAAAGTCACTTTAAACCTATAATTGGTTGGCTATGGATGATACATGAGAGTTAGGGTTGGTATGATGATACCAATATCAATAGAATTGGTTATTTAATGGGTAATGGTTTGGTTATTTATAAATTGGTTTTAATTGGGCAATAATGATGGGAGGTGTAGATAAGCCGTGTAAAGTGGAGGTCCTAGGGGGACCAAAACTAAAAACTCATAATTGTCGATATGAGGTTGGTCTTAGTGACCGTGTTCATGATGTCACACTTTATTTTAGAGATGTACTAGTCATCCCATGGGATACTTCCCTGTGTGCATACACACACTAGGGCCCTTTTAGCAGGGAAGCTAAATCTATATAGTCCATGGGTGGTTTAGGATGCCCAATTAAAGGTCTTAAAGCCATGATAAACCCGGTCCCTTTTTGCCTACCTAATTTTATATATATATATATATATATATATATATGTTTGGTTGTGTGCATATGGATGATTTTACTTGATTTATAAATGACATTATTTTATCCTTACCCTAAGATCATGCTAGTGGTCACTCGCTAATCCCATCTACTGGTGGCTATATACCCACGTTATGCAGGAAACAAACGATCTACTCCTTCTACATAGTGATTAACTCGAGGTCAATATTTAGACTGAACTGGTGATCTTTCATCCTTTTGGAAGGCATTATTTCATGTTATGGATATTTTTAGATATTTTGATTTTATTTTGGATATTGGTTTTGGTTATTGTTGGTGGCATGTACCAACCGAATTTCATTACTCTTTTAGTTAAAGGCTTTATGGTACTTTTATGGGTTGGAATGGGCCGGATTGGTATAGGTGTCATCCTTGTAATTGGAATAAGTTGGTAGGCTGATATCATTGGATTGTACTATTGGTTGTTCCATCCTTTTCATTTTGGGAATGATTATATTATGTTTTAGAACGTCTTTGGTTTTGGCCTTGTTTGGTATGGTTTGGTATGGTTAGACTATTGTTATAGGATGGTTGGACTAGATTGGGTTGGTCATGGTTGTGATCTATTCCTAGGGTCTTTGTGTGAGTTGTTACACTATTATGTTTCATGCTCAGAATTCAGCCAACTCAGGGTAGGTGGCTGGAGGTTAGGTTGGGTAATAAGGGTGGTCTCCAGTCCGGGTCAGACTTGGGACGCCCATTACAACAACGCTCCAGGGTGGGTCATGTCATTTGTGCTTTTGAATAAGACATATAGGACATAGTATTCCTAGACGCTAGAAGTGCAAAATCTCTCCTTCCCATCGGAGGACTTCTACTTAAATTAGTATAACCATTGTCACCTGATCGATTAGGATAAAAAATACCATGAAACCAAGAATATGAATCTTCGCTCATCTTATGTACATTCCATCATAAATCTTATAACTATTCAAAGCTACTAATGTGATGCCTTATAACTCCTTTTTACCTCCAAAAGGAGTAAACAAGATTAGCAGTAAAAGATCCTCATCATTACTTTCTATCTCACCTTTCAAATTCTGAATTTTAACTCCAAATATGAAGGATATCAAATACCAATACTCAAAACCTTCCAATTCACCTAGATCAAAAAACCACTTTATTGTTTTTAAAGTTCTTCACATCTAAGAATGGTGAATTCCTCCAAACTCAATGAAACCATATGACTCTCAAACCTAGACTAGATAGATACTAGGAAATAAAAATATACTACAAAAAACTCAAGAAAAAATAAAAAATATGAAAATTTTCAAGAATTCTTTTGACTTTTTTTGTGATAATGAAACCCTGACTATATTCATTGGAATCAATATATAATCGACTCTAATACTAAGTGATGCAAATTGACCCATGAAGATGGAATAGAAGTGCAAAATAAAGGCAAGAAAGTATTGATAGATAGATTGACAAAAAATAGAGAAAATTGTAAGCAATAAAAGGATACATTAAATCATTTTACCTCAAACGATAAATCCTACAAGAATAACCTAAATCGTACGAAGACCTCAAGGAAAATTGATTCACCTCGCAACCATTATTTCATAGTAATAATCAACAAAAGCTTATCTAAGCTCTCACATTCTCAAGTGTATTCTTCATAATTCAAAATCATCTATCTAAAATGAGCTATTCTCTCTTATTTATAGCCGACACTAATAATTACAAAAACTTTCTGAATAAAATAAGGGTCTTCATTAGCATGAGTTTGAATGTCAGGAATACTCACTTTGCATCCGTATCCTCTTTTTTCCCATTTCACCTTTCTTCCTTGTACTTCCACCTTAGTATATTCTCGAGCTTCAATTTTTCATTCCATGGTATTTATAAAACATGACTTGCATCAATGTTGGTTCCAACAATGAGGACGATTATATTGTTATATGCACATAAAAGTCTATATAGCTAGAAAGAAACATATATTGTTTTGAATGGTGTAGCTGTGTATTTGAATACATTACAATGTAACTTAAATTTTTTTTGTATCTGAATATATATTAGTGAATATGTACAATATGTGTGTCTGGTTATCAATACTTTTGATGTTAGTATGTATACTAGATACATATCTTTTGTTCTTTGTATTTGATATTAAAGTCTTGGTCTGAAGTCCCTTTATTTAGTTAGTATGTGTTTTTGATAACATATACAGTATAAAAATATTTTTTATGTGTTCATTATAATTATATGGTCGTTCTTTAATATTTTGTGCTAAATTAGTGAAAACACACTCTGCATAGGAGTAGCGTCAAAAGTGGTGATATTGCTAAGGATCTAAGAACAAACTTATCAAAGAACAACTTATAATGTTTCATAAGACCTACTACTGAGTGCCTCTCAATATCACCATATGCAAGTTCAACACAGATGACTCCATATTCACGACCCATGAAGTACGGCAGGACAGTGGAAAAGAGTTTTGAATTCTTTTTAAGGGAACCATTCTATGATTCGCTATTGCTGAGTTTGCTTATTATTAGGTTGAAATGCACCAGTAATAAAGATGATTTTAAATAAAAATTCACTAACAAATTAAAAAATAGACTTTTGTACAAGTACTTCAAAAATATAATAAATATCTTGAAATTCCATCTGATGGCATATTTTCGAAAGAAGAAATAGAGCAACAATACTGAAGATGCATTAAAATATCCATCTTATACTTCATAAAACATTCAATTTTTCCAACAAAAATATATTTTTCATTTTTGTGATAGGATTTCATTTGGTTGAGAGCAAAAATATAGTGAATTTCCTAGAAAAAGTTGTTCTTTGAAGCTTGGATTAATCATTCAGGCAAAGCATTTCAAAAAAAAAAAGTTATATAGCCTCCTTGGCATGTCATTAGCATTTCAAGTATGATGACCGCAAATCAGTTGTTTCAGAAGTTAATCTTAATCCAACGATTTTGAATTGGCGAGTCATTGACCAACAACTCAAATTTAATGATATGATAAAGACATATATAGCCAGAAATAACCACCAATCATTTTCTACCACGTTTTAAATACATTTAATTTTATATTTTATTTATGTTTTTGAATCAAGTTTTTATTTTCATTTTGTACCCTCTCCTTTTTTATTCATCATCCCACCCCCACCCCTACTATCAAAACACACACTCACTATATCCTCTTAAATAATTTGCTCCACCTTGTTGTAGAAGCACAATCCCCCACCACCATCCTGCTCATTTGACATCGACTCATTATTCCACACTTTCGATGAAAATATCATTATCTTCTAATAAATTTTAATTTTTTATTATAATGGTCAAATTCAATTTATCAACAAATTTAAATTTATAAATGGAAAGATCTACACTAACGATGAGATTGAAACTCCATTAAAATTGAGTTTTATAGTGTTTAATAAAAAGAGATTAATAATCACTCAAAAAATATAAAGAAAGAACAATCATGTATCAATGAATAAACTCAAGTAAAAAAGATTTTCTAAAATAGAAAAGAATAAAAGTAAAAAGAGAAATAGTGGATAACTAAATTAAACAAAAAAGCAGAAAAGTAAGGTGTTCGGCCAAAGAAAACAATGGTATTTCTCTCTATATGTGGGTATGTGTGTGCGGTAGTGGTGGTAGTGGTAGGGGGGAGGGGAGGTGTAGGAAATAATTGAAAAAGATAAATTGGAAAAGATTATTCTTAATGAAATGAAATAAATGCTGACTTTAAAAAAAAAGTTCATGGATTTTAAAAAGAACTAAAAATATTATTGACATGTGGAATATTTTCATTTGTTCTTGCAATCAATTTTTCTTCTTCACGCGCCTCATTTGCGTGAAACACAAACCTAGGCTGAAATTCAGTCAACATGGTCTATTTACAAAGGTCTTTATAACTTTTGTGTGAAAATAGGTCGGACCATAAGTTCAAGTATCTTTTGCAAATTTCGGATAAGTTTCACTACTAGAAATTCGGTATTTTCCGACAGCCCATTTAGTCGGAACGTAGTCAGAAAATAAGACATTTCTGACCACATTCTGACTGTATAGTGATAGTTGGGAAACACCTTGTCAGGAAAAATCTTTCGACCACATCTGTCGGAAATCTCCGACTACTACAGTCGGGAACAAGAAATTAATAATTAAAAATAATTATTTAATAAATAAAAATAGTCTGACCAATGTAGTCGGAATATTTAAAAAAACATATTTAATAAATAAATTTTTTTTGACTACTATAGTCAAAATATTAATAAATAATTATTTAATAAAATAATAATTTTTCGACTACTGTGGTCAGAATATTAATTATAAATTATTTAATAAATAAAAATTTTCTGACTACTATGGTTGGAATATTAATAAATAATTATTTAATCAAATATTAAGTTTTCGACTACTGTGGTCGGAATATTAATTAAAAATTATTTAATAAATAAAAAATTTCTACTAAGGTGGTCAAAAATTTAATAAATAATTATTTAATAAATTAAAATTTTTGACAAATGTAGTCAGAATATTTATTAAAAATTATTTAATGAATAAATTATTTCCAACCATTCCTGTTCAACTAGAATTTAAAAATTACAAATAAAATTGAAACTTAAAAATTCAACCACTTTGAAACATCCAAAACAAATAGCACAATCAAATAGTACAAGCATATCAAGACAAGTCGAAACGTCACAATCCAAAACAAACACCAATTCTAATATTTTAAGTCTAAATGTCACTATCATAAACAAGAACCAACCACTACAATGAAATATAATCACTTCATTCACTATCTTCCCCATCCTCAAATACTTGCGGCATATACTTCTTAACTAATGCCTCAAACTAGACAAATTTTGCACAGTGTTGTGTCATTTCTTCAATTTTTGTTCTCATCGCTATCGTCTCTTCTGCATTTTGTGAAATAGAGCGGAGTTGGGTAACATTGGGGAAGAACTACTCGAGGATTGGTTAACTCCAATTCCGTAGGTTTTACCCTTCTGTGGACCACCTACCAAAGTTGTCCATATTCTAGTCATATGAGCAGGCTATGGTTGAACCATGGTACCGTCCTCTGAAGCAGGTTGAGTTTGACGCCAATCTTCAATGCCTTTTTGAAATCCCTCCTGAAAGAAAAATAATTTTCATTAAGTAAACAAGGTAAGTTAAATAATAAGAAAATAATATAAATAAAATTTATTATCTTACAATTACATCCTTAGCACACAGCTCGACCCACTCTGCTCCTATACCGTCTGTTTTTTTCTTTATATGTGTCTCTGCGAAGGCCGTTGGAAGAGGTACATCTACTCCCCTTTTTAAGAATTTCTACAAAATTTTACCCATATACAAGATCAATGCTACTGTAAAAGAAGCCATATATAATTGAGATATATAATTGAGTACTGGAAGCAAATATGAACTTTTTCTTCTGCATCATTGCATAAAGAAAGGTATAGGAACAATGCAACTTAAAACATATGTAATAAATTTTCCTTTAAGTTAATGCATAACTATATGTGATTTATTTTCTTAAAAAGGAATAATTTTTTAAGTGATAGATGTAATCTTGAACAAGTAACCATCACTGTTTCAAAGAAAGAAGCATCAATAATAAGATCTATATGTTTCTCGTTAACTATTAACTGGATGTGGAGTGCGTACAATCGGGGTTCACCTTGAATCAAGCAAATAAATGCTGAACTTGAGCTATATCACTAAACGCGAAAGCTAACAAAATGCAATAAGTATCTTTGGTACTTAGCTTAATCTAGAACTACAAACTTTTAAGAGAAAAATACATGTGAGACAATGTTAACCAAATTCATAAAACTATTCATAGTAAACTGGATAAAACTAAAAGTTTAAAGTTTAATTTCCTTAAATAAAGAATTGTCAAAGCAAAGTTCCATGAGTTCAGGGAATGAACCAAAAACTCTAACAAGTTAAGCCTTCTCCAAAGTTCTTTATTCTGGATTTTAGTGTTTGCAACAGATAGGCTTCTTGGATTATATTCTTATTTACTAAAATAAAATCTTGTTTTCTACCTGCAGATAAGTTCAATAGAAATTGAGTGTGTTTGTGATTGTGCTGATGAGTGTGTTATGGAAACTGCTGCAGTCAGTGCTGTACCACCAAATGGTGGTCCAGAACAATTGGCTATATTTGTGGTTCTCAAAGAGGAGGGGATGAATATTTCACCACACTGAAGAAAAGATTTTAAAAAAGTCATTCAAAGCAATCTTAATCCTTTATTCAAGGTTTGCATCTCTTCAAGTTTGTTATATACAAACAATCACTTATTGTCATCAAGTAAACAGACCTGAGAAATTTCTTTCTTTTTGTATGATTAATAGGTAAGCGCGGTAAAGATAGTTCCCATGTTCCCTCGAACAGCTTCAAAAAAATTCTTATTCAGCTATTTAGTTCAATTTACTTAAGAAACTATCTTTTTAGTTTAACCACGTGTGAAATCTAGAAATAATTTTGGTCTACAGTTTACAAGAGATCTCTACCACTATATAGCCACATACATTAACTGTTAGCGTAGTGTAATAAACACCTTGCGAATCAAGGAAAAAAAGGATGTAATGTCTCCAAACAACTAGTCCAGTAGGGTATTAAGCAAGTCAGACTAAAGAGGGCACAGTTTAACAAAAGTCCAGAGCCCTATGGATTAAACTAGAGACTGATAAACAAATACTTTTCTATTGTAATGAAATAAAGGAGCAAATGGATAAAAGGGTTAGACAAGAATTGTACCAGTCTTCTTTGGTGGGTAGCAAAACTCACTGAACCTCCGGTGTGTAGCGAGCCACCCTTTCAGAGGCTTGATTTGCCTTTCCTTATTCCCTCTTCGCGTTATATTCAGGAGTATCCCATAATATCAAGAACTTAGACCACACTTCATCATTCAACCAACTAGGTTTTACCAATTTATTCTGGGCCTCATATAAATGTTCTTTGACCCGTAGAGGTACTTTCAACCGAAAAATGCGGTCTACTTCATTATTATGACAATCACTCTATGCACACTTTGTCTGCAAAAAAATGTAATATAATATCATAAAATGAGTTGATGGATACAATGAAAAAACTATCTTTAGGCAATGAGATTCATAGCTTATAAAACTGCTTATACCACAAACTGTTTCCACATAACAATTCTAATTTTGTTTAAAATCTCTAACCAACTATTCCATGGCTCATTGAAACATAGTTTGATTGATTCTATAACCACATGCACGCCAGCATATTGAGGAATGAACCTGCAATAAAATTATGTTAAACCATCATCTTAGCTTTTAAAAATTAAGGAAAACTTAAGTGTTACTTATCCATCACGATAAGGAATGATTTGTATCCTCCCAACGTTGTCATATTCTAATACATCTTTGAATTGCAAATTCTGAGAAGCAGCTGATGTAGCACTAGGTGTTGTGGCACTGTCCATGGATGGAGATGTTGGTGTGTTAGGACCTCCAACTCTCAATCCAGAAAGGCTTGG